>NC_056731.1:497162051-497347051 GCF_019279795.1 Protopterus annectens | reverse complement strand
CTAACCCAGACATATTTGCTATTCCAGAGACATAGTTAAAATCAGAAATAAAAGATACTGAAATTCTTCCCCCTGGTTACAGCATTATCAGAATAGACAGAGGACAAAAAAAGGTGGTGGAAAATCTCTAATTTGGCCCTAATGACTTGATAGTTTCCCCATACTCTAATACTATACCAACATTCTGTACAGCCGAAATCTTTATAACATTTCTAAAACTTAACTCATCTAAGAACATCTGCATACTTGTTTTATACATCCTTCCTGGGCAAAACATTCCCATCCTAGAAAATACTCTAGCCTGGATATCTGAAAAACTACAGAATTAAAACATTATCCTAGTGGATGTTAACAATGAGTAGCAGACACTAACCTCACACCATCCAACAGTATAAACCTCCGTGGTTTTACACAACTTATAAATACTCCTACCAGATATAGAAAAAATAACATCCAACACTCCACCTTGGACTGAATACTAGTCAAAAAACCTTCTAACTTTACATCCTCAGGTACACTCCCCGACTCCTTAAGTGACCACCTACCAGCTTATACTCACAGGTCCATCACTCAACTCACAAAGCAGCATAAGTTCAAAACTATATGCAACATACAAAACTTCAGCAAAGAGGTATTTAATGAATCTCTCAGAGCTATATACTGGTCCAGACTAAAAAGACTTCCTCTTAATGATGCAGTTGAACATTTCAACAGCACCCTCCTAAGCATTCTTAACTCCCTAGCCCCTCAGCAATCAAAAAGAATAAAAAAAATAACTATGCCCCATGGCTCGCCAAATCATGTCAAATTCAAATGAAAGGGACAAAGCATGGACTGTCTAGCTAAAGAATAAAAATCGCAAATCTTCAGTTATACAGACAACTCTGAAATCAAACAAAAAGACAAATATTGCATGACAAAAAATCATACTATTCCTAAATTCAAGACAACCACAAAAACAACCCTAAGAAATTCTGTTCCTCTGCAATGTCACTACTCAACCCAGGTAATAAAAATAATCCTAGTCCATACCTCAATATACCACCTATTCAAACAGCCACCAAATTCAACACATACTTTATAGACTCCATATTCAACCTAAAATTAAACCCAACTCATCCACCACAACTCGCTATCTCTACTAATACCCCCAATACTAACCTCTACACACCCCACACACAGTCAACCCCTAACTCATAACTAAAAAACAAACCATCCCTTTATCTCGAAAAAAAAAAAAAAAAAAAAACTACTTTAAAAAGTGAAATGTTGCTAAACCACAGCAGACAACCTCCCACCAGAATACCCAAACCTTTCCACAGAGGAAATAGCATTCCATTAGCATCTTGATTAATTAATTACATGTCCCTAACCTATGGAAAAGATCACACATTATCCCTTTACATATGGGAGGCAACTCCAATGATATCACAAGCTTTCATCCTATTGCAATTTTGCCACCCCCCCCCCTCCTCAGGAGTCTACAAAAAATGTTTGCACCTACAACTTCTCTACCATCTTGTACACAACATCCTACTTCTCCATAGTCATCATGGCTTTAGACTTGCACACAGTACCTCAACAGCCATATTATCTTTCTTGGACTTTGTCAACAAAGCCTCTGACACTGACAAACTATTATCTGCAGTATTTCTAGATTTGCCAAAATAATTTGCCATGGTATAGCACCCCAAACTCCTAAAAGAACTTTCCAGCAATGGTCTATCCTCATCCTCATCCTCACATCAGTGGTTTTCTAGCCGCCTAACTGACAGGCAGCAAACCGAAAAATACCAGGGCTCTATCTCCCCATGTCACATCGGGTCTATATTAGATCAGCGAACGCTTATAAAAGTGAACGCTGATTGATCAACGTTAATTGTTCGAAAGTGGAAAATATCGAAGCAGCAGAAACTCAATTTTTTTCCTTGGGAAAGAATTTGGTTGTCTGTTTCTGTTGCTTCGGTATTTTCAGTGTTATGGTGGAAAGTTACCGGTCGGATTCAGGTAAGTGTGCGATTGTGTGGATGTGAGTGTTAGGGTGATTTAGGTGAGTTAGGGTTAGGGCTCGGGTTAGGTGTGTGTGCGATTGAGTGGACATGAGGGTTAGGGCAGATTTAAGTGAGTTAGGGTTAGGAAGCGGGTGAGGTGAGTGTGCGATAGTGACAGACCTTAGGGTTAGGATTTGGGTTAAGGTAAGTGGGTAGTTAGTGGTGTGTGCATAGTTTAGTGTAGGGTTAGGTATCAGATTTTAAATGTATGCGTGTGGATTTCTGTTTGTTTGGTGTGCTTGTGTTGTGTGTATGTGTTTTGGATCAGTGATTTTTTTCCTGGAAAAAAAATCGCTGATCTGACAGTTCGAGATTGTAAGCTTTCGCTTAAATTAGGTCGATCAATCAGCGTTTGCTTTTTTAAGCATTTGCTGATATAATATAGACCCGTCACATCACCCTCACAGGTGTACCTCAAGGATCCATCCTTGGCCTATTACTATTAAATGTCCTCATCAATAACTAACATACATCCTCCTCTGAAGGCACTCTAATCCAATATGCAGATGACTCCACTATCATCTGCATATCAGACACATTAACTTACTTACAACACGTAACACAACAAGGTTTCTCTTCCACAGAAACCATGGCTCTCCAGTGCTGAACTCCTACTGAACCCCCTTAAAAATAAATAAATAAATCTCCTTCTCTTCACCCACAAGTCCCATAGCTCCAACAGAACAAACTTAAAGATCTTTTCATCCAACAATACTGAAATTTAATTGGTTTAGCATACCACACTACTAGGTGTCACAACTTAATCTCAAGTTTGACCTATACATACAAAACAGTATCAAAGAAAAAAAACACCCAAAGATAGGCATGCCATACAGGAATAACATTTTCCTCAGAGCAGCTACCAAAATTACCTTTGCCAAAATCTACCACTTGCCCTCATTGTTATATGGGGCCCAAATTCTAACTTACAGACCTCCCTAAAGGAGAAAAAAATAAGAAGCCTGCTATATTAAAATTGCCAAATTTGCCATAAATGCTACCCCACTAAATTACTGTAAGGCCCTGCATTCCTTAAGATGGCTTGAACTCCCTCTCCACCTCCAGGAAGTAAAACTTACTACAGTATACAAAATCATCCACAATCCACTAGCTTGTCCCACTCTTCACCCATTAATCAACTTTTATATCGCAAATAAACATCTCAGATCTGAAGACAAACATCTCCACACAACTTATAAACCTAACAAAACCCCAAGCCTAAGCCTTTACTCCTGCTCTGTGGCAAAACTATGGAACTCTCTTCCTTTAGCTATCAAAACTACTACTAACCTGCACTCCTTCAAAACCTCTACAAAAGAATACTTCAACAAAGCTAGATTTGCTCCTGTATGAGCCCAGGCTGAGGTACTCTTATACATTTTTCTTCCTCTAGTCTATCTATACTACTAACTTACCCTATCCACCCTTCCAATGCACATACTCCCCTGAGATTACACTTATATATTTTCCACATCTATTCCTACTATCCATTCTATCACACCCTACCTTTCTATACTCATACTATCATATACCTTCACCAATATAATGTTACCATATTTCATGCCCTCTAGGATATTAATAAGTCATGATAATCATGTATTATGTAAATAATGCTGCGTCTTCCTATTATGAGATTTTCCATACAATTTATGCTTGAACACTATGACTTTATGTCTCTTGAGTTATTATTCTGGCTAACTATTGTGCAGTGTTTCAATTTTTTGCTTGAATGTTATGACTTTATTATGTCTGTCTAGTTTTTCATTCTGTTAACCATATGTATCTAGAGGTTTTCTCCCCAGGCCTCTGCTAAAAATGGGTACCTCATAACCCAGTTGGACTTTCCCGATAAACAAATGCCAAATAAATAGCTAAATAATGCCTGCCTCACTTACAGCATACAGATCCACCTTGCATTCATGTTCAATGTCCATCTGTACAAGGTATGAATGGGGTATTACTCAATATCATATATTTTTAGATTTGTAAGGATATCAGCTGCATGTGTAGTTGTGGTGGATATTGTTTCTTTTCTGTATTTACAGGTGATTCATACTCTAGCACCAACACTATGCCATCCCTTGTCTGATGTTGGAGGTGATCCCTATCAGTTGATCAAAGTTTCAAAACTTAGAAGACCATATGGCCGAGACCAAATGCTCGAAGTTTTGAAACTTTGAAATAAAAATACAAAACAGAAAAATAAAATAAAACAACTTAACTGTACTTTTTTGCAAGGGGAGCAAGCCCCCTTGCACCCCCACACCCCCCTGCTAGATAAATAAACCAACCCTGAGATTGCACTACAGTGAGGAAAACAGCAAATCCTGGGTACCACTCTGTATGGTGATCTCAATACAAAACTTCAGACATATGGTCTTGGCCATATGATCTTCGAAGTTTTGAAACTTTGAACAACTGATTGGGATCCGTGTGTGTTTGTTGGAAATTTAGAGTGTGACCCTACAACATCCCCTACTATGTGCAGACACAGTCTCTATGCCTGTGCATACCTGGGACACAATGCCATCTGAGTGTGGAACAGTTTGAGGTGGACACTATAGTTCAGTGAAGTGTGTTGAATCCTATTAGACAGATGTCTGAATCTACCACTAGGCCTTGAAAGCAGGGGGGGCAACACAGATGTCTGAATCTACCACTAGGCCTTGAAAGCAGGGGGGCAACACAAGAGGGCTGATAATGGTCTCATCAGGGGAATGGTTACTGCCCTGCCACTCAGGTTTTTTGTCTGTAGCAACCACCCAGTATATATGCATGGAGGTTACGGAGGCAGAGTCTACCTCAACCAGAGCCATGGCTGAGGGTAATCCAGGTTGTGCATGTTGACCTGTGGGAGTGCATGACCATTTCTGTGATTTGCTGGATATACTGAATCTACCATTAGACTGTGCAATGTCTTGTCTGGGTCATCTGTCAAAGGTAAGTAACCATCCCCACAGGCAGTCATCTGCTACATCCACAGATGTTAGCACAAAAAACTGGAAACTACACCG
Source organism: Protopterus annectens (assembly GCF_019279795.1). Taxonomy (NCBI): domain Eukaryota; kingdom Metazoa; phylum Chordata; order Ceratodontiformes; family Protopteridae; genus Protopterus; species Protopterus annectens. Next base: position 497,341,986 of record NC_056731.1, on the reverse strand, counting down.
CAGAACCAAGAAATGATGGGTGCACAAAATGCAGAATACAAAATTTTATTAAAGATTTAATGCTTCTATTCCTAGTAGGAACTTCATGAGAACCAATAAATTAAACCAATACACACATATATATCTGTACACACACACACATTTATATATACATATATCTGTATACACACACACATTTATATTGTTATATATATATATATATATATATATATGTACACACTCACACACACACATATATATATATATACAGATAGATAGATAGATAGATAGATAGAGATAGATATATACAAATTAAAAATAGTAAATCTCAAAGTTTTTAAAAACAGGGCCGGATTCACGATGGCTTGCACGGAGTCTACGAGTAGAGTAAGACTCCATGCAGCCATCATGTCCGACTAGCGATCCAGGAACAGCCTGTAGGTTCGTGTAAGAGAGCTCCTAAAATGTCTCCTACACAGACAGGGCTGGGATATGCAAATTACCTCACTTGCAGCCGAAAAGCATGCAAATGAGGTAAATTTGCGATCCAGGAAGCACAAACCTGTCCGAGTAGGAGACGTGTTAGCTGCAGAAATGTACTCAGTTGACAATAAAGGTTGCATATGGTTGAGGAAGCATGCCAATGGCCAAATATATGGCCATTGGAAAGTTTCCCAGATGCAAAATTAAAATAAAAAGATTTTTTTTTCGGTGATTTCCGATGTTTAAGCATAGCGCAAATATGACATATAAGACAATAAAAGCCACAAACGTGGAATTTATGAAAATTGTTAAGTGATAATGTAAGGGAATAGCAGGCTGAAGACAACATGGCCACCGAGTAGGGGATGCTAAGGGGAGAAGCCCAGTCTAAGACATGTAACCAAGCATTAGTAGGCAATCCTATGTAAATGAGTGTTAGGATAGTGAATCACACTTTTACATAGCCAATGAGCACAGTCAGTGGAGTGTAGGAGTAGGATATGGGGAGGAACAGAGTAGGAGATAGGTGACATCACAAGGGGGGGTATGTATGAAAGTAGTGAAGCTCATTGGAGCACAGTGGCATGTGTTAGCTGTCAGTTAGACATCATGGAAAGAGGTGTGTCAATAGGTAGGCCAGGGAAAGCCAAGAAATGGAAGGTGTATACTGTGGATAACACCAAAGTTTCTTGCTGAGCAGGTATGCACGTGTGTGCACGCCTGTAAACTCGAGTAAGACAGAGTGCGCGCGTGGAAGCATGAGTGCGCGCGTTTAAGCTGGAGTAAGCATGTATAAGGCTGTTGGAAGACCTGTAAGCGTGCTTGCACTGGTGTGCGCACGTTTTAACCTGAATAAGCAAGTTTTAGTCTGTCTAAACATATGTGCGCATGTGTGAGCTGCTGTGAGTGTTTCTGCTTGTATGCACGTCGCTCCCCCGAGGAAACAGAAAGGAAAAAGGAAGCACAACAAATAGTAGGAAGCTACCAGGGAATACTAGTAGAGCTAACAGGTGCAAACAATCAGAATCAGGCAATTACACAGACAGAGCACTAGCCCAGCCCAGCACTTCAAACTCTGCAAACAACAGTGCAGTTTGTTTCTCTCAAGAGACACTGCAACACTGGAGTAAGCTACTAGAAGTGAAAACTGAAAAAACTACACTCAGACAAAAAATGTTAGGGGCTGCCATTGCTGTTATAAGGTGACATATGCAACATGCTGAGGGTGGTGACAATGCAAATGCTGCTGGACAACCCACAGTGAGGAGACAGAGAAGAGTGTAGAGGCCCAGGGTCACCTACCAAGGGTTACATGAGCTGGAGATAATGGAGCGCTATAGAGTGGACAGAGACCTCCTGCAGCAAATTTTTGAGCTGTGCAGGCCACGCCTCACACACAGAACCAACAGAGGGGAACCCATCCCAGTGGAAACCAAGGTATGTGTTGGCCTAAGAATACTAGCAACAGGTACCTTTCAGAGACCAACTGGTGATATGATGGGGATATCACAGGCATCAGCATCCAGGGTACTGCACCAGTTCCTGGATGCAATGTCAGCACATGTCGGTGATCATGTATATTTCCCCAATTCCCATGAGGTATTGGCCAGCAATATTCATCTCTTCCAGCAAATAGCAGAATACCCTGAGGTAGTGGGTGCAATAGACTGCACGCATATACGCATCAAAGCACCAGCCGGTGAGCGGGGTAGGGCCTACATTAACCGCAAGGGCTTCCCCTCCATCAATTGCCAGGTCATGTGTGATGCCCAGGACATAATAATGAATGTGTGTGCTGGCTGCCCTGGAAGCTACCATGATTCCCATATTTGGCATCTGACGCAGCTGTACCAGACATTTGCCATTTGGGACATCCTACATGGTCACTTAGTGGGGGATGCTGGCTATGCACTGGAGTCGTGGCTGATGACACCCATCAGAGACGCACACACCTGAACAGGAATGCCATAATGAGGCACACGCACAAACAGGAAATGTAATTGAGCATGTGTTTGGGTTGCTCAAGTCACGGTTCTGGTGCCTGGACACATCTGGTGGAGCCTTGCAATACTCACCAACTACATATACCCAAATTGTCATGGTATGTGCTATGCTACATAATATGATTCTGTGAAAACAGCTGCAGCAGGACCAGCATAGGCCTGGGCCAAACAGCCCCCCGCCAGTGCCAAGGCCATCACAGGCAGAGCGTGACTCGGAGGAGGAACAACCTGAGCCTGCCCCAGTAGGCAGAAGGAGGTGTGCCCAGTATGCCTTGGCCTTGGCAAAGAGGCAACGCATAGCACATACACTGGCTCAGTAGGAACCCTGGAAATGATACCTCTCTGACTTGCACATATAGTAAAAGGGATGCCTAACTTGACACTACCTGTTTCCAAACATGTATAGGGAGTGCAGTATGTGCATCTGAGATAGGCAGCCCTGCAGCACCACCTGAGGCATGATTGCCATGTGTTAAGCAATGTAAGGTAGTACTAAACAGCATTTACCACCATGTAGTATATGCAAACTTGATGACCTTGAGTATCATCCTACCCTCACCAAACATGAGGCCACAATATGAAGACAAGATGATCAATTACAACAATTGGCTTAAGAATTGGTGTCAGTGAAAGGGGATACAATGCCTGTCAGCCTGGGATGACATGCTCGACAAGACATGATGCTTCACTAGGGATGGATTTCACCTATCACCTGTGGCCTTTTGGATATTGCCAAAGGCTCTTGTCACCCCCATAGTGCCTTTTTTAGGTAAGGCTCAAAACACAAACCCACATCCATAGGTATCACAAGGGATAAGAAACCATAAGTAATGCTACTCAATGCCAGAAGTCTAAACTGCAAGATGCATGCACTCCAAACTCTCCTCAGCATGGAGAATGTTGATATCTGTGCAGTAACAGAAACCTGGTTCAAGGCTCTCAAGAGCACCCTAGCATTAACAGGTTACACCTCATACCATGCTTTACAACTGCAAAACATGGAACAAACTACAAAAGGAGGGTATCAATATTTTTCAAAGATACTCACACCCTCAGGTTGGTGGCACAACATGAAGCATCGGAGACTATCCATGTGCAACTAACAGTGGCTAAAACTGCCTTCCAGTTCATAGCCTGCTACAGACCACCCTCCTAAATGCAGGACCCACACTTGGCCGAATGGAGAACACATGAAAATATGAAGGTCTCCCCAAACACCATTATACTGGGTGACTTCAACTACCCAAACATAGACTGGGAGCATTACCCCAGCCCCAACACCCTAGCCCAAAGGTTCCCAGAATTTATAAACCAAAATGCTATGGAACAACTTGCTACCACTCCCACAACAGGGGAAAACATACTGGACCTGATCATCACCAACATGGGGACTCTATGCCCAAGACCAGAAGTGTATGCCCCACTGGTAATATCAGACCAGAGAGTAATCTCACTGGATATTCACATCCCGATCCCAGCCCATGGCCAGAAAAACACAGTGAAAATTATTCACTAAGGCAAATGTCACACTCCTCAAAACTGAGGTGGAATCCTTCACAGCCCCTATGCCTGTGGAAAATATGGCCCAGACCTCATAACCCTTTATAAACGCATTCTATGAACACCTTCAGGAATGCATGGATCATGCAATCCCAAATAAAACCAAGACCCAATCCTCCAAAGCCAGGCATCCTGTCCAGTGGACCCCAGCCATAAACAAACCATACAATACAAGGAGGAAGCTACTATATGATAGATCAAAATCCCAGAAAGGGAAGGCATCTCTGATCAGTATTATTGAAAAACTACGGCCACACATAAGATCGTCTAAGGCCATCTTTGAGATAAAAATTGTACAGGACACCAAGGATAATCACAAGGCTTTCTTTACTTATGGTAGGAACCTGTGTGGGAATTGCCAGATATGCTCAGAAGTAGTCCAAAATGACAAACAATACACCAAACCCACAGACATTGCCAACATCTGAGCTGACAGGTTCAGTGCAACCCCCCCCCCTTCCCCACCAAAAGGGCAAATATCTATCCCATCAGAGTGCTGGCCCCCTGACATCACAGATGCTCAGGTAACAGCCAGCCTCTCCAAAGCAAAACACACAGCATCAATGGGATCAGACTGTGTCCTGGGCTATGTCCAACATGAACCCCAAGAAGAATTGAACACAAACATAAAACCACTGTTCAATCTCAGCCTTACCACAGGATATGTACCCAAAGAGCAGTGTACAGCAACAGTGGTCCCTCTCCACAAAGGTGGTGCCTCAATGGATACTGCAAACTATTGCCCCAGATGCCTGACTAGCTTGGTCTGCAAAGCTATGGAAAGGATCATCATGGACCTCAGAAATAAACATATTGGGGACCTACAGACACTGGATCCTACCCAGTTTGGCTTTGTTAAGGGCAGATCCTGCCTCTTAAACCTGGTTGAGTCATTTGAAACAGTCACCTAGGCTATTGTCGAGGGGAAGGTGGTCCACACAGCCTACCTGCACCTCGCAAAAGCCTTCCATACAGTACCCCACTTGGTCATCATAGATAAGATCACCAGCTTCAATATAAACCCCTATGTCACTAGATGGGTTGCAAACTGGCTCAAGGACAGAACCCACATGGTCAGAAATGCTGGAGCCATGTCAGACCCCAAACCAGCTACAAGTGGCATCCCACAAAGCTCAGTCCTGGGACCTCCCTTGTTTGGTATATATTTCTCAGAGGTACAGGCCAACACAGAAGGACTGTTGGTGAGCAAGTTTGCAGATGACTGCAAACTGGGTGCCATAATCGACCCTCCAGCTGACACAAGCATCCTACAAAAAGGCCTCATAGAAACCGACAACTGGTGCCAGAGTCATGTCCTCAAGCTAAACGCAAAACAGTGTATAGTCCTCCCCTTTGTCAAAAACTAAGTGCCCACAAATTACCACATAGGTGGTAACCCATTAAGTATGGAAGAAGTGATAAGGGACCTGGGGACCCAAGCTGATAGCAATCTCTCATTCGATAACCACGTGGCCAAAGTGTTTAGAAAAACATTTCATATAGCCCACCTAATCATGAAGGTATTCACATCTACATCAGGGGAGGTCATCGTGCCTCTTAACTCATCCCTCATCAGGCCCATAATGGAGTACAATGCCCCTTGTGGGATATACCTTATCAGACACCTGCAGCAGCTGGAAAGACCACAAAAGTACCTCACCAGGAGGATCAAAGGGCTCAAACACATACCATTTGCTGCCTGGTTAAAGAAACTGCAGCTCCACTCAGTGGCATACCGCCTGCCCAGAGGCAATCTGTGTCTGATGATAAAGCCATGTCCAACCTGGAATCAATGGACATGCTGCACCTCGGAAAATCAGAATCCCATCAAGCTACACGCTCAAGAGACCTGAACCTCAGGACTGAAATATATAGGACATGCTGGAGTGACAGATTCATAACCCAGAGGTTCCCCCCACTCTTGAGTAAACCCCCACTCCAGGTTAGCCAGAGTCCCTCATTGACTCTCTTCAAGAGGAATCTTGATGAGTGGATGGGAGATTGTAGGTTTACCCTGGGTATCACTTCTATGTCACTGTTAGACAGAGGCACAGTATACTAACCTTGAAAAATGTCATGGCAAACTCCACTTAAAAATGTGTGTTGAAAGCCAAACACACTCAGGCTAGGATTATAAATGCCCTAGGGCAGATAGCCTAGTATGAACCAATGAACAAAATCACACACACCAACTAGTACAACTGTGGTCAATGTGGAGTAATGTTTGGCAATATCCACCCAAGTTGGTGAATACACAGCAATGTCGGACAAGCCTGGTTTAAGTAGGCCATAGCTGAACAAAATGCAACATGCTCATAGCTGTCCAACTGGCCCTTAACCAGTCTGGTCTGCTCAGTATGAACATTTAAAGTAGTGATGGGACTCAAACCCATGATACTGTGCACCATAGTGAAAGTATTGTACCACTACACCATGACAGTACTGAAGTATTCAGCCAGTATGAGAGAATGTTGCCAATTCTTTGCAAACTATCACATGGAAACCCTGCAGGCACAGCATAATCCCTGTTGAGTTATGACACAAAGGAGTCTGGCAGTAAGAACACAACATGACTTCCAACACACACAATATAAATGTCAAAATTGGTCATGTTCACACACAACCAGAAATGTAGTGGACTCCAGATCACAACATATGGAAAGGTCACACTGGGCATGCTCACACACTTGGATAAATGAGACATATGTCAGGCAACAAACCATGGAAAGCCTGAACTGGGCATGCTCACACACTTAGGCCATGTCTGAGTATAGCAGTCAGTCACACATATCTGGCAGTTGTGTGTTAAGCCAGGAACCTCCCATGATCCAGCAATCTGCCCTGTGCACACAGTTAAATGACAACAGACACATATATTAATGTACTGGAACCCTGTCATGATCAAATATGTTACGCAGATACACAAGTTGTTCATAGAAACTGGGAAAGCTACAGCAATAAAGACCTGCAAACAGTAGCAGCAACAGATATTGTGCATCCTGAACATAAACATAGGTGCAGAGGTCAATACTAGGCTGTCTGCCCTAGGGAATTCATAAGCCTAGGCAGAGTGTATTTGGTGTCCACCTCCCCAGTAGAGTAGCCTACTGTGCCTCTGTAAAGTAGGTCACAGAAGGCACCCTTTAAGGCTAGTTTGCTGTGCCTCTGTCAAGCAGGGACACAGTGGAGATCCCAGGGGTGAATTTGCAATTTCCCATCCATGCGGCTGTATTTCGCTGGAAGAGGGTTGGCGAGGGGCTATGTCTAACTTTAACTGGGATTCAATTCCAGAGTGAGTGGAGCCTCTGGGTAATGAATCTGTCCCTGCAGCATGTCCTATTTATTTTTGTGCTGAGGTTTAAGTCCCTGGAGTGTGTAGCTCTAAGGGTCTTGGATGTTATGAGGTGGAGCATGTCCATTACTTCTGGGTTTGAAATGGCTGCATATGTCAGGCATAGATCACCTTTGAGTAGGCGTTAAGCAACTGAGTAGAGCTGGAGATCCTTTAGTTGAGCTGCATAGGACATCTGTGTGTAGCCCATGATCCTCTTGGGGAGCTACTATTGTGTTCACTGTAACTGCTGCAGGTGTTGGGTAAGGTACACCCCAAAAGGGGCATTGTAGTCAAACATGAGCCTGATGAGTGACTAGTAGAGGGCCACAATGACGTCCCATGATCTACATGCAAACACCTATGTGATAAGGATGGCTATATAAAGGTCTTTGCAATGACTCTGTCAATGTGATTAGCAAAGGAGAGGTTATCTATGTGGGTCTGTGGGATATTGCTCTGTTATGTAGTAGCTTCCTCCTTCTGTTGTACAGCTTATATATGGCTGGGGTCAACCAGACAGGTCTCCAGTTTTGGAGGAGTCATGGTTTTATTTGGGATAGCATGATCAATGTATACCTGCAGGTGCTCATACAATGCGTTTGTAAAGGATTCTGCAGATTGGGCTGTATTATCCCCCAGCACGGGGCCTTTGAAGTATTCCACCCCAGTCTTCACAAGTGCAAAGTCTGCTTTTGAGAAATTCTTTACAGTGATTTCCTTGGCTGGGGGTGGGATGGGATATGGATGTCCAGGGAAAGTTGTTTATGGTCTGATCTTAACAATGACGGTTCTACCTCTGGTGTGGAACATAGAGTCCCCATGTTGGGGATGATCAGGTCCAATATGTATTCCCCCTTGTGGGTGTGGTGACTGGTTGTGCCATAGCACATGGATTCACAAATTGTAGTGGCTGTAGGGTGATGTTGTTGAGGGCCTGAGTAGTATCCCCAGTCAATATTTGTGTACCTGAAGTCAACCACTATAATGGTGTGTGTGAAGACCTGCATATCCTACACTGTTCCCAGGAAAGCCAAGTGTGGTTACTGGGTATGGGGGGGGGGGTCTGAACTACACACCAAACCAAAAGGCAGTTTTGCACAATGGTAGTTGTATATGTATGGCCTGTCATGCTTAGTGCAGTGGTACCAACCCAGAGGTGTGTATATCTGTGATGTATATGGATACACCCCCTACTTGTATTTTGTGTTACAAGTCCTGTGGTCATGAAGCATGCTATAGAACATAACCTGGCAGTGCCAGTGTGCATATGTGACCCTGAACTAGGCGTCTGTTAATGCACAGATATTTTTATCCCCCATACTGAGGGATAGTTAAAGATGTACCTTCCTCTTTGGAAAGACTGATGATGTCATCACCCTATAAATACAGCAGGAGAAGAGAAATCATCCAGTAATGCGAATAGCGTGCTGCGCTAATGCGTGTCTCTCTCAAGTATTGTAACATACTTAAGTAGGGATTTGAATCCTGCAAACGCTGTGTGTGGGGGGAGTGTGTGTATGTATGCAATTCCCTGTGAAAGGAATGGCCTTTTTGAAGACTGGGATAACACACTAAAAGATGTACATTCCTCTTTAGAAAGACTGATGATGTCAGCACCCTATAAATATAGCAGGAGAAGGGCAATATTCCAGTAATGTGAATAGCCCACTGTGCTAATGCGTCTTTCTCTCTCAAGTATCATAACATAGTTAGGTAGGGGTTTGAATCCTGCAAACACTGTGTATGTATGCAGTTCTCTGTGAAATGAATGGCCTTTTTGAAGACTGGGATAACACACTAAAAGATGTACATTCCTCTTTGGAAAGACTGATGATGTCAGCACCCTATAAATACAGCAGAAGAAGGGACATCATCCAGTAATGCGAATAGCAAGCTGCGCTAATGCATCTTTCTCAAGTATCATAACATAGTTAGGTAGGGGTTTGAATCTTGCAAATGCTATGTGTGCATTTGTCAATGTATTGTGTGTTTTGCTTTTATTATTGTATGACATATTACAACAGTAATTTCAATGCACACATCAGGTATGTGTGTGCCACATACAGATATGTGCCTGTGACCTTTAATAGTTCCTATGTGTGAAGCCTGCCCCATATGAATACAGTTGTTACCTTTGCCAGCATGTGCCGCAGCTTACCAGACCTTAACCCATACATGTATGTTGGTGACAATACAGGCTACTGCAGTGATCTGTGTCCTAGGCCAACTATGTGACACACACCCATGAAAGCTTTGATAGATTAATGTGGGTGAGGGTTCATGTCTGGAGTATATGTCAGACATGTTAAAACACAGCAAAGTCTGTGAGTGATGGACACCCAGTGTAGGTGTATGGCAACTGTCGCCGATATGCATACAGACACCTTCTTGCTTAGGTGATACACCGAGGGACTGCAGAATACCTTTGGAAATGTGAATATCACAGGAAAGACAAGATAACACTTGTCCACATGTACACACAATTACCCGTTCTATATGATGGGTGCTACCACCTACACGGTACTGTTGGAATACTATGTTATCTACATGCCGATGCCAATGCCACAGTTGCGTTACAGCAATACAGCATGGCTTGGACAACAGGTATCTGTCCGTATGATACCCTTGTGGTGGTTAGGTGTGTCAAGTGTAGAATGCATTGTAGGCCACTGTATGTATTTGCAGTCATGGATGGACATATCCGTAGTGTGTTGGCATGTACGTGAGACTGCTATATGCCAAAGAGTATTGTTCCCAGGGATGTGTGGGGCTCAGTAAGAATGGCTACTGGTATAGTGTAGTACTGCAGGGATATCACTGCCACCAGGTTCCTACATCTGTGTATCAGTTGAGGAGACACCATGTAATGACCACTGAATGTCAGGCTATATAAGCTGTGTATACTACCAGAATGCAGACCATTGACATTTGGAAACCGTATCACCCACAGCATACTGTCAAACCATGTCATGTTCCATGCTAACCACGTTCACAAATGTACACCTGCAACTCAGTGCTGCAAACATCACACATGTACTGTCCACACCCCAACACATGCAGGCACAGGTACACACAACAGCCATGTGGCACATGTGCAGACAGTAGACTTTGGGAATTAACACTGGTGTATACAAAACTGCAATGACAAACATAGGTAATGCATCATGCATGCTCGAATACACCCACAACATCATTACACTGTACTGTTAACAACATGATAATATTACTACAGTGCTATGTAGTCACCCTGTGCATCAGCACCATGCTACCCTGTTCCTGCATCAATGTTACAGATGGCAGGAGGTGGCACAGTTTCATCATATGCACAGGGTGTGTACTTGGTTTGTCAGAGTCTGCCATTGACACATCCAATTGACATGTATGTGTGTTAGCCCTAGGTGTTAGCATTATGTGTGTGTGTATGCATGCACACAGTTCCACCACGTGGCTGCCATAAACGGGTGTTTGTGGACAGCAACAGACTGTACCTGCCAGGTCATACAGATCACTGTCTCTGGCCACGGACATGGTACCTGTGCCTGGCAGGGGTGCTACGGACAGTATCAGGTACTGCGCCAGACTGGCTACTGTCATCAGAAGCAGTGGATTGTTGACTGGACATATGTCCCTGCAGAGACTGTCCAGAGCCATGTGCACGTGGTCTTCTCGGATGGTCTAATGACAGCACAGACCCAGAATTGCTGGGGCTGGTACTGGCACTATGGGAGCAGCTGTGGGTTTGTTGTCGTCCGCGACGACTGGCAGCTGATAATATTGCTGGCATATGTCCACGTCAACGCCTCAACCATCCTGCACTGTCCTGGCTCCTGGACATGTAGTTGTGGAAGAGATTTAATGTGTCCCCCCAACGTCTATCAATGACCTCGCTGATGTTACAGATGGCAGACGCAACGTCACGCATAGTGTCATTCATAGCAGTGCGATGTGCTCTAAGCTCCCTCAGACCATGTCTGGTGTACCGTTCCATATGTGCCTTTGCCTGCATTACAGCCCGGAACATAGCTGAGGTTGAAAGACCACTGTGGGCACGTCTGACAGGGGCAGTATGACCACGGATACTCCCTCGAGAACCCCTGGACATCTGCTTGTGTGGTACCATGTCAGGAATCTGGCCATGGCTGCTGTGAGGGGATGCATGTGCTAATGATACCACACTACCCTGGTCAATGCCCACTGTATGCTGTCCCTCAGCTAAGGACATTGGTGACAATGGATGTATCGGCAGGATGACTGTGCGCATTGATGGGTTTGACTGCTGTGTAGTGTCAATTGGCTGACCAACGACAGACCCTGTCACACCTCCCTGTGCCATTACACATGTATCATCATAATCACTATCCCCAGCAGTGGCTTCAGGTTCCCTGTTGCACTCCACCAGAGCAACATCAGAACCTGTGAGAGGAAGATAGGAAACACAGCTTACAAATGTGTACATGATATTAGCACACAGGCACACATGCACACAGGTGCACATGCACACAGGCGCACATGCACACATGCACACATGCACACAGGCACACAGGCACACATGCACACAGGCACACAGACACACAGGTGCCCATGCACACAGGCACACAGGCACACAAGCACACAGGCACACTCCTCAGTACAGCAGATACAAACACAGACACACCTGCAATCCAACACATACACAATACTGTTTTAGGGTGGGTGACAGTATCACAAGGAAAAACATCACTGCACATGTGTCAGCATGCAGATTATGTGTTGCACAGGAACATGCAGTGCAAGTGTAAACAGCCCTTGTTAATAACAGTATACGTGTACTTGATGCTTGTGTATAGTTGTTCAGTGATTGTCTCCACTCTGGGACACAATGTGTACAAGGACATAACAATGTTGTGCAAGTGTTACAAGCTGTGGGTGCATATATTTGCACACACACACACACACACACACACACACACACACACACACACACACACACACACACACAACACAAGTTGGTGCTACGCAATGATTGCTATGTGTACGTTTGTGGTCGGCGGAACTGCATGTGGTGTAGTAACATGAGCCATGATCAACATGCTTCTTGTGGTCAGTCAACAATAATAATGTGTACCAGACAGGCAGCTAGCATGCTGTACCTGACGTGCAGTAACATGACTACATCCACAATTACACAGCCACTTGTTACATGGGTTTGTGAGGTGGCCAGTATTGAGCATTGCCTAACATGAATGTATTATTTGTTCAAGACTGTTGCACAAAGACATGATAGGCCTCTACCCCTCAGGTATATTATGTGTGCCTCGTAGATGATAAGTGGGATACTGAAGGGTGGCCATACAGCAAGTGTCATAATTGGACATGTGTAGCAGGCTAAGGTGTAGTGTGTATGCCAAACATGTGTGTGTTGTGTACATGTGTATCAGGTATGCCTATATAATGTCCAGTACTGTGTTGCCACACGTGTGTCATGCTCTGTGTATTGCATGTGAGTGAGGCACCTATTGAGAATAATGGGATATGCATAGTCTCACAGCAAACATGCACAGCATGCATTATGCGTAGGTGTGTTACATGTGCACAGACTACACCTCCATATGACATGCACATGTCATTAGCAATAGTATTGTTATTACACACTCACCAGCATGGATTGGCTGCCTTGCTGTCACTCCAGTGGGACCTGCAAAAATATGAGAGTGATTGCCAGTGGCCACAACTGTGCCATTGATACTGTGAGTATGATAAAGTACAGTAGTACAACAGGTGGCTTTCACAGGTGTGCAGATTATGCTCAGAATATCAATCTTGCAGAAGAATAGGCAGGTTAACAGCTACACAAACAGTACACATCTCACACACGCATAAACTACCAGTACAGAGAATAGTCAACTACAGATATGGCATGTTACCTGCACGCTCCATTTCAACATGCTGGGTGGCTCCGGCCTCCATGATGACACATGTTTGTGGATGTTGTTGATGTTGGCCTGGAGCCACAACACTTAGGAGGTGCTCCTCCACACTGGTGAGGGGGGTGGATAGGTACCCCACCGCCTGTGGCAAGCTTTTGTCTGTGGATATCAGATGCACTCTGCTGGACATGTCTAATTAAATCACTGCAGTGATGGCGTACCTGCTCATATGTCCAGTTATGCATGCCTATGTCATTTACCTGATGGACAAGATCTTGCCACAGTGCAGCCCTCTCATGCTGGTTCTGGCTGGTCCTGTAAAACAGCACACAGTAATTCTGCACCAGGCTCTGGTGGATCTCCTGATCCTCTGCTGCTGTATAAGGTGGGTTTCACTGATGCACCATCACTCTGGAAGGAAAAAAAATATGTGAGCAAGTCATGTGGCACACTTAATATTCTAATGTACTGATATCACTTAACTGCCATATATAGCATCTGTCTGTCTATCAGGGATACACATGTTCAATACCACATATCAGTGCTCAGCCCACAACTGTCTGACAATGTCTGCCACACTCCATACAACAAACTAGTATACTCAAGCACACGGCACACTGTGTGGGATACAATGCACAACCTCACACTGGGGGTATGTATCAAGCTAATGGATGAAGAATATTGTCATCCTGTGCAATGAATGCAATGCACATTTACAGTTTCAACGGTAATCCACCCTAGTCCTTGTTGCCATACCCATACCTGACATATGTGCACAGTTCTTACTATAGCCAGCATACTGCTGTCACAGAGTACACATGCTGCCAGGTACACACACATACCCTGTAACACACATGTGAATGCAGCCATGGTACAGGCATTATTACACACACATTACACATGCATACAACACACAAATGTATGACAACACAGATGAGCATTAACTGTGTTCCTTATAGTACTGTGTGCCCCTACTTACATATACCTATGCATGAGGTATGTAATCTGTGCAGACTACAGGAAACACACCAGACAGTGTTACCAGGGAATGTGAACATACACCATACTGTAGTGTTTAGGCCTACAACATCAGGTAGTACAACAGTTCATGTGTGAGCTGGGTTCAACAGCAGTACCACTTACTGAGCATACATGTATTGCTTCTGCCTACGATGGGACACCGCAGTCGTACACAGAGAAGTACGGCACAACATATGCCAATCTACTATGTTTGCATCCGGATAACTGACACATCTTTCTCTGGCCTCACACCAAGGACACCAACTACCATGACAGACACAAACTCACACTAAGCTATCACACCTTTACAGACTTTGCACACAATCAGTGTCACACTCATTCAACATCACATAGCTGGTATTGCACTGAGTACATGTGTGTGTGCATTGTGTCATAGGTAGGTACTATGCTATTGGCCCTGGGCCTAGGGCAGCCTAGCCATAATCTACCCTGCCCTTTGGGACACATGTAATGTGATTTTACTTGCTCCTGTGAAACAGTTACACAGAGGTGACTCACAGGGCATATTACCTATCTCCATAACATTCATCAGGGGTATGTATGACATCTACTAATAAGGAGCCTTGTTTGTTAATGCTGGGTGGTTTACTCCAGGGTATGGCATATTTGTGTATAGAAACCTGTACCTCCAGCATGTACTGTTTAGTGTGGTGACAAGGATTAGGGCCCTAGGTCATGTAGGCTGGACGGATTGTGAGGTGTTGCCATGATGGTTGGCCAACTGGTATGGGTGTGACATAACTGTGTATGTCCAGCAGTGGTAACCTCCGTGTAGGAAGTATGCAAGGCACTCTAGCTGTGCTTTTGAGAATCAGTCTGCATGGGGAATGTGTTTGAGCGCATTATCAGTCTTTGTTAGGTATGTCTGTGGCCTTTCCACTTGCTGTAGTTCTCATGGGAGGTACATACTGCATAGGACATTGTGAGGTGTAGAGGGGTACACTGACTTACATTTCCCTAGCTGACACACCTTTTGTGATGACACGTACCATGAACAGGGATTACAAGACTAGTGTGCCACTGTAGATATCAAAGGGGTGGCTATTGTACACCTGTGTCCCATGTTCCCTTCTGACACCTCCAGTGGTAGGCGGGCAACCACCTATGTGGTAGTTAGTGGGTAACATGTTTTGGAATGGGGTATGGTACTGCAGTATCAACAATGGTGTTCAGTCCATGCCTTGGTCACCAGGCACCTGTTGCAGTACACCTGCCCCCTTGTCCCCCTCTCTCACTTTCTCTTGATATATATCTATATATATATATATATACACACACTTCTAAACATCCATTGCTGTACATATACATGCACATGTAGGCACATAGACTGCCCACCTTTCATGGTGAGAATATCACTTCTGAAACAGTTGTGAGACATACCATTCTGTAATGATATTGCACAGTGTTGTGCATAATGCATTATGCTGTCCTCAGGCCGTATAGCTGTAGCAGGCCTCACTGGCTCAGTCCCACAGAAGCTCACCACCACATGACATATACCTGCACTGCATGCTGTTTTCAATGCCACACACTACAACCTACAGTGATATGCGCACATAGCAACCTTCAACTACATATGTATGTCCAGCCTTCACTAACAGTTGCAGTATGTCCCTTGCCCTATGCACATCTGCATATACATATAGATACAGACTGCTAACACATATGGAGGGTTCACAGTATGTAGATTATTAGATTATGTAGTTTACATTACATTTGTCTCTGACAGCTTTTTTCTGCTGGCTTGCTGGCTGGCTTGCTGGCTTGCTTGCTGGCTGGCTTGCTGGCTGGCTTGCTTGCTTTTTATTTATTTATTTTTTTTGGTCTCTGTCTCTATCTCTCTCTCTCTCTCTCTCTCTCTCTCTCTCTCTCCTTCCAGTTGCTGCAATGATATTATTGCATGTGTGGACTGGCAGTACAGGCTGCTTTTGTAGGTATCTGCACATGTGCATGTGATGGCCTCTGCACCAATTGGTGGCCAGCATTTAGTAATTGCATGCAGCCTGCTGTGTGTTAATTGCAGTTATCACTGTGATTTCAGGACACTGCTATAAAATGATAGGTTAGGTAGGCATAGGCCTTTCAGTTTTGCAAGGTGGGGACCATGCTGGTTTGCTGTAGACACTGTTGTGTGAGTCAGAAGGTTGGTATATCTCTCATATCTAACGCTGTGGTGTAGCCACTGAAATGCATGTTGTACTGAAACCTGACTGTTGCTTCTTCCATTTCACTCTTCTCAGTGTGTATGTTAACTCACACCTGCTAATGCTAACACTGTTAACATGGGAGTATGTACTTACCTGTAGGATTTGAGGATTAACTGGCATACACCAGTAGTTCTTGCAATGTGTTGCTATGGCTTTTGTATTTTCCCTTTACATACACTCCTTGAATGCCTGATATTTGTCTTTACTGGAATGTGTTGCTATGGCTTTCCTATTTTCCATTTACATTCACTCCTTGTAATGCATGATATATTTCTTTCAGCACTAAGTTCTTATAGGTCTGTTGTGGCTTGGTGGCACTTCATGCAGTCTGCTGAGCCCAAGGTCTGGGGTCTGACACTTACAGTGGTATTTTATTTTGCTGCTGAGCAGTACTAGGGCCTTGTCATACAGAGTGAATAAGGCACTTTTAAACAGTTGTAAGCAGGAAGTCAGTGGGGACACCAGCTAGGGATGTGCAGGCTGGTTGTAGGGAAGGTCCATAACTGCACATTTTTTTAACTGCAATAGCTGTACATATGTTTGACATTTACTGTGACATTTGAAACCTTCCACCCCTGAGAGAGGGATAAGGACAACTAAGTATATTGTACTAACAATTATGAATATCAGGGCACATGCAGTGCTTGTGAACTTCTATACTGTCATTAGTATGTTAGATGGCTACATCCTTTGATATTTCTGTGTTGTACTCCTACATAAAAGCATGCTTGCAGAAGTAATTCTAGAGCTATTTGCAGAGTATGTAACAGCAGACAGGCTGATATGCCTGTGTGTGTCTGACACTTGCAGGCCTCAGATACTCTCAGGTATATATTTGACCAGCCTCAGGGAAAGTTACATATCAGTGGGATACACCCGTGATATATTTCAGATATTCTGCAGTTGTGACTGAGGGGTATTTTGAGCATTTGCATTACTACACCATTTCTGACATGCAAGTAGTGTCTACTTTAACTTATTGACAGTTACCATTACGTGGGATTCCCCACTTTTCTGCCTACTGTTAGTACATTTCACAGGGAGTCAGTGGGGCACAGGTAACAGTTGTTTGCAAATCAGGGACTTCCCTGTAAATCAGTCACAGTTGGGAGGTCTGGCCTCTTACCTATTCAAATATGGCGGTGTTTATCCTGCTTTGATACTGTGTGGGGTTTGTAAGGTGCTACTGTAACATTATTACCTACAAGCATGGCTGTTTCTCTTCTCACACTAATGTAATGCAATTCCACAAGAATTGCCAGTAAAGATACACAGAACAAGCTTTGTGTAATGGCCTTCCTATTTTCCATTTACATTCACTCCTTGTATTTCATGATATATTTCTTTCAGCACTAAGTTCTTGTGTATCTGCTGTGGCAGATTCATGCAGACTAGTGTTTCCAAGGCCCGGGGTTCGAGACTGACAGGGATATTTTATTTTGCTGATGATCAGACTACAGGCCTTGTCATACAGAGTGACTTAGGCACTTTTAAGCAGTTGTAAGCAGGTTTGCGCGAGTTTGCGTGACGCTTAGCTATGCTTATCTATGCTTAGCTAAGCGCACACAAGCGCACACCCGCTGATTACTGCTTAAAAGTGCTTACTCCTGCTAACACCCGCGCTATTTTCTTTTAAAGAAAAGAAAATGAGGAAATCGGAAAGTGGTGAAAAAGGGGGCACAAAGAGGGTAGGACAATAGGAAAACAAGCTTGGGATGTAACAGGAAGGATATAGGGAAGGTCCATAGCTGCCCATTTCTTTATCAGCAACAGCTGTGCATATGTTTGAAATTTGGTGTGAAATTTGAAACCTTTCACCCCTGAGAGAGGGGTGAGGACAACAAAATATGTTGTGCTGCCAATTAGAATTATCAGTTTAGATGTCCAGCGGACATGTGTGCGAATTGGGCAGCTATGTATGGGGCGTAATTTTTTTTGTGGGAACAGAGTGCCCTTTTTTATTTTTTTTTTCAGGTGAGAGTGGAATGTGAGGTACAGCAAGTAGATATATTTGGGGAGGTAGGTTGGGGAGGTTAACAGACAAGACAAACAAGACGCATACAGGGGCGGAGTATGACACATGTGGGGGGTAAACACAATTGACGGGGATGGATGTTTGGATATCGCGAGCCCATGAGCCCAAAGATGGCAACAGAGGAACTGAGATCCCACCCATGGGCAGTTGCCACTGCACCTTCACAGCCCAGGCTGGGGCTGTGCTGGGGGCTAGACAGGATGGGCAGGCACACCCGTGAGTTGCAACACTCTCGCCTCGAGCTGGCGTAGGGGATCAGTCACAGAATGACTGATCTCACTACGCACCACAGACCGGACCCTATGGAGGGTGAGTGGAGGCTCTCCTCCGGCTACGCTTGCAGAGGGGGGATGAGCCCCATCCCCTGCAGCGCTTCTGCCCGAAGGTGGCACAGGGCCACCAGAGGAGGAGGTCCCGGCCTGGGCACTGGTGCCAGGTGCACTCGCCAACTGAGGTGGGAGAGGTGGGTCCGCTGGAACCCGCCTTCCCTGTTGTCCTGCGTTTAGCAGTATTTTATGGCATTTTGGGTTAGTAACAAACAATACCATTCAAAATTAGTTGTAACAGCATGCATCAGTATTCCCATTAACCAAACACCCATGAATTCCGAACATTGAGCAGCAAGCATAACACATGCATATTTAGAACAACAGTGCACATTCCAACAGCATGCAGGGTTGACTGGTGGCAACAGGCCATCAGGTTTGGATATGTGAACAGGGTACATGCATCAACATACATGCAGATATGTATGAACCAACAGGACAAATGTCCATGGGAATTAATTGTGAATACACATACCCAGTTTGGTGTGGAATGGCATAATTTGTGAAAATAGGGCAGGGTGGAGAAATATTACATTAACAACTTACACTACCTATACATATACTGTACATTCCTAGTAGATGCAGATATATATCCCCTACATGTATTAGTACAGTTTCCTGTATGTAACCTTAGGAATGTTGGTGATGGGGATGTTACTGCTACATTAATATACATTCCATTTTTATTCATATATGTTCATATCTGGCTGTGTTCAGGTACAGCATCCTGCTACATTTGATTTATATGGGTCTAGATAACAGTGGATGTTCAGCATTTCATACAACCATACTATCTCCATAATGCAAGGGTACAGCAACATATCCAAATTGTTGGATAGACACAGTCCAGGTTCTGTACTTTATTTAAGACATTACACTCTTTGGTTGTGGCTGTCTCATTCATTTCATTATGTAGTGACTGCAGTAAACCTTTATTACAGACTTATTACAGCTTTCTTGGTAGCTTCAAACTGTCTTTCTCACACTCTCTCACTTATTTTATATTTACATTTCAGAATGGTACTTAATTCTAGGCTTTATTAATATTTATTACTGGGTTACAACAATCCTTTCCAGCCGACTCACTTATTTCATATGGCAGAATTTACAAGGATGTATTCGACACTTGTCTATCCTTTGTTGATTGATTACCACTCATTTTCAGGCTGAAGCAGTTATCTGATATTACAATACATGTGGAAACTCTATTTGAGACTTGTTTAATCTTTATTACTGGATTGCAATACACTCTTTTCCAGGCTGCATCACTTATCTAATCTTACAATGCTAGCAGAATCTT
Source organism: Protopterus annectens (assembly GCF_019279795.1). Taxonomy (NCBI): domain Eukaryota; kingdom Metazoa; phylum Chordata; order Ceratodontiformes; family Protopteridae; genus Protopterus; species Protopterus annectens. The sequence continues at coordinate 497,321,812 of NC_056731.1, read as the reverse complement.
TATTCTAGGCTTATTTCACCTTTATTACTGTGTTACAACACTGAACTCTTTTACAATCTGTCTCACTTATATTCTATAACAATACCAGCTAAATAATTACTAACCTGCCTGGTGGCGCAACCTCAGCAGCCTATCAGCATAGGCTTGCCGATTCATGGAACGAACACCTGCAGCTGTAATATAAATGAAGGAATATTGGAACATACCTCTCCATACTATAGGATAGGATAGCATTTCTTTCATAGGTAATTACATGGATACTTACTCAGTAGTGGGGCATTGGGCATTTGGCGGGCCTCCTGGATCCAATGGTTCAGTTGGTCCTCCTTACGTCACTTCAGGTCCGCATGGTGGTGACGGACCTGTTCACCAGTCCTTGGAATGCCTGTGGCACTGGTGAGATCATGTGCCTTGTACGCTCCCCATTGAACCTGGCCCTGCATGAGTTGTGCTTCATGATCATGGACTAGGAGCCAAACCATATAGTTTGACTCCTCAACACCCCACCTTTATGCTCTAAAGTGATTTCCCTCTCCTGCACCTGCCATCCTGACTGCAAATGGGTACCACAATCAGTTATGGTGTGCATTCCCGCCTATGGGGCTTATATATGCCAGTTTTCTTGCACTTATCTGTGATTGGCCATTTTGGATATTTACCAGGTTAAAGCAAACCTGCTTTGTCATGGTTCTATTTTCATTCATTCCTATATATATGCTAATACTGTATTTCTCAGTACAACTGTCACGTTTTAGTGGTTCAGTACTTTGACTGTGGTGCACAGTATCCCAGGTTCAACCCTTGGCATTGCTTTTTTTTATTTTACTACTGTCTAGACAGGCTAGGAGGTGTGTCTGTGCAAAGGCGGCTTTGATACAGCTTGCCCAATGTTGCCCGTTGGTAAGCTGGTTGGTGCACTGCTCAGCTCTGCGCAAATGGCTTACGCTGGGTAACACGTTATTTAGCTATGAGCACTCATATTACGCTGGGTGAAGTGCTGCTGAGCTACGGGCACTCATATTAAGCTTGCTAAAGCGCTGCTCACCTCCAGGAACTCATATTAAGCTTGTTAAAGTACTGCTCACCTCCAGACACTCATATGCAGCTTGTTAAAGCGCTGCTCACCTGTGGGCACTCAAATTCAGCTTGCTAAAGTATTGCTCAGCTATGGGAAATTATAATCCTTTTTTTAATAAATCATTCTGTCGGATTTCTTCACAAATACATGGCCCATTTCATTACATTTTACTGAAATTATACTTTTACATATATATATATATATATATATATATATATATATATATATATATATATGTCAGGGGATTGTTTCATACTTATTTAAATACAAATGGTGAATGATGTTGTGGGGGCTCGAACCGTGACTACTTCCTCTTTGGCCAACGTCTCTACCGCTACACTATTGCTACTTGGCTTAATTTGCATATGTAGATCTTATATGCTTTTTAATGTCTGCTAACTGTGGCTGAGCGAAGGGCATACCCGCACAAACGAGCGCAAATGCGGGCAAACATTTTTGAAATTATAAAAAAAAATGAAACTTCTATTTTTACGTTTTACACATTTTCAGTAGGGTTTAGTCTGTGGGGATGTGTGGTGTTGTGTTCCTTTACATTTCTAAGGACTCGGGACTTGCTCGTGGCTGTTTACTTTCAGGCCTCTGACTCTTCTGGGGGCATGTCCCTTTGCAGTACTCAGCATTCGGACACGCCCCCTACTTTCCTACACGGACCGTGTTAGCCTAGGGTATGATTCAGCATGCCCTCATGAATATGCATGGCATGCTGACGTCATACCGTTCAACTGCAGCCTCCGAGTAAGACATATTAAGTCTTACACAGAGGTTTCGTGAATCCGGCCCACAGTGTTATTTACAGTTAAATAAAACTAAATTTAAAATAAATTTGCAAATATCTTTAAAACTATCAGATTAATTTACATATCATCAAAAATGAAAACAAAACAATTTATAAGTTGGTGAAAATGAGAAAAAGGTGTTGTGGACTGAAAGTATGACAAGCTTTGAACATTAAAACACTATTACTAGAGACCTTGTCATTAAGTCCCGGGGAAGGAGCAGCACCAAGCATAATCTGCCACTACAAATGCCTGCACTTTAATTTAGCTTCCTATATGCCTTTAATTTAGCTTATCCCTTATAACAAAACCATACCTAATTTCAATAATGCAGAACTACTCCTATCACTACTCCAAATCAATAAAAACAAACACATATGTATAGTTTCCCTCTACATCCCTCCTGGAGATAACATTACCACACTTGAGAATATCCTATTCTGGCTCTCCACTAACATCAATAATGAAATCATAATTTTGGGTGACACAAATATCAACTGGTCCTCCATCCAATCCTCCACAAACCCACTTAATATCAACCTCTATAACTTCTCACTGCTTATTAACAACGTAACTCGCCCCTTAAAAAACACTTCAAATGGTAGCATTCTAGACTGGATTTTAGTCTCCCACCCCCACTACTTCTCTGATAGTGGCACACTCCCAGACTCCCTTAGTGATCACCTACCCATCTTCACATATCGTCTCCCCACTTCTATACAGAAAACACATAACTACATTACCACCCACAACCTCAAAAACTTTAACCCAATAACTTTCTCTGACTCCCTAAAAATAACTGACTGGAACATTCTAAAAACGTTACCTCTATATAACGCTGTGGACCACTTCAACACAACCTTTTTAAACCTCCTAGACCACTATGCTCCTCTAAGAACTAAAATAATTAAACTAAAAACCTCCCCATGGCTAACTAAAACCACACTCACAACCATGCGACATAGAGACAAACTTTGGGCACTTTACCGGAAATATAAATCTCCACTAATTCATAATGAATTCAGGACACTTAGAAATCAAGTAAAAAAGCTTGTTATCACTGATAGACAAAACTACTTCTTCACCCTCCAAAATACTAATAAAACAAATCCTCAGAAATTCTGGAAAGGAATCTCTAGCCTAATCAATCCTGGCAGGACAGTCAACCCCAGTCCAGATCCAAACGCCACTGACTTGGATTTGGCTACTCAATTCTACTCTTTTTTCATTGACTCTATTTCTAAACTAACCTCCTCTTTCTCTAACACTGCCACATCCTCAACTTCTCCCCCATCCTCCTCTACTAACACTTTTTCCCCCACTTCCAATACCACCCCCACTTCCTCTACTATTCCACCACCCTCCAATTCCCCACCTTTCTCACTAAAACCTATCCCCACATCAACCATCAAAAAACTTCTTCAGAAGCTAAAGCCATGCTCCAATGCCCCAGACAACATTCCTTCATACTTTCTTAGCATATCTGCAGAAGCCATTGCCTACCCTATCAGTATTCTAATTAACCGCTCTATCCAAGAAAGCATAGTACCACAAATTTGGAAAAAAGCCTTCATACCTTTGCATAAAGGTGGCAATAATAACAGTACTTCAAACTTCCGTCCCATAGCTATCCTGTCTCCCATCTCTAAACTCCTAGAAAAGAGTATCCATATACAGCTCCTACCTTACCTCTCAGACAATCACCTAATGACTCCAACCCAACATGGTTTTAGACCCGGTCATAGCACCATGACAGCCCTCCTTTCCTTCTCAGAAACTATTAATAAAGCACAGGACTCTGGCAACATTGTTTCTACCCTGCTACTGGATCTCTCAAAAGCCTTTGACACTTTCTCACAAACTACTTTTAACTAAACTCTCCCAACTTAACTTATCACCTTCCTCACTGAATTGGTTCTCTAGTTATTTATCTAATAGATTTCAAGCAGTCAAATGGAAAAAAGCCACCTCCTCATTCCTTAATACCCCTACAGGAGTCCCCCAAGGTTCCATATTAGGTCCTCTTCTGTTTAATATATTCATAAATGACTTCCACAATTCCATCCCATTTTCCAATATTATTCAATACGCAGATGATTCAACTATTATCTGCTCAGCCACAACCCTCCCAATACTCCAAAAACTTACACAAGATGCATTCTCAATCACTGAACAATGGATGAAAGCAAACCACCTATCTCTCAATGCCTCTAAAACCAAATTAATGATATTTACCCCTTCTAAACGCAACACTCTCAACACAAACTCCTTCTCTATTACCAGCAACAACTCATCCTTGGAACTGGTGTCAGAAACCAAGTTACTTGGGGTACAAATTGACAATCACTCAAATTCAACTCCCACATACAACTTAATATCAAAAAAACTCATCAAAAACTAGGCATGCTCTACCGACAAAATCGCTACCTTACACCCTCAACTAAAATCACTCTCTGTTCTACATTCCTTATCCCCTCTCTTCTATATGGAGCCCCACTCCTAACTAACCTTCTATCTTCCCTCAAAACACAACTTTCATCATGCTACAACAAAATAGCCAAATTTGCACATAGTCACAAAGCATCTACCCACCACTGCTCTTCTCTCCACAAACTCAACTGGCTTGAACTAACCAATCAACTCATCTATACTCAACTTTCTCTAGCTCATAAGCTCATTTTCAAACCCTCCCTTTGTCCATCCCTTTCCTCTGCCTTTAAAATGCATCTTCCCAACAGAGCTCTCAGAACTAATAACCAAAACCTAATTGAGTTATACAAACCAACTTGTCCCCCAGGTAAAAACCTCCTATCCTATGGTCTAGCACTTCTCTGGAACTGTCTACCTCCATCCATTCGTACCACTTCCAACCACTACTCATTCAAAAAACCTCTTCACTCTTACCTACTAACCCAATGGGAATGCTCCTGCACCCATCCATCATATCTACTAACCCAATGGGAATGCTCTTGCTCCCATCCATCTTAATACTACACTGCGTTACCTCCTCTCCCTCTTTTCCAACAACATGCTTGCTTCTACCTCATAAGTAAGGACTTCTCAGTATTTTTTTCAGAAATGTTTTCCTTTTTCTAGTCTATATCATCTGTAACTGTCTGTAACTGTCTTCTGAATGGTATTCTCTAACTGCATAATCTTGTAAATAATCTAATGTATACTTATGTATTTTCTGTAATGTTCACCACCAGTTTGATGCTCAAATTGCATAACTTGTAAATTTTGTCTCACACTCACACTGCATAATTTGTTAATATTGTTTGATGCTCAAACTGCATAATATTGTAAACATTGTAACACATATTGTAACCCTTCTTTCTGGAGCTTTTCTCCCCAGGACTCCATTGAAAACGGGTTCATATTGGCCCAATGGACTATCCTGGTAAACCAACTACAAATAAATAAATAAATATGCCTCCCCTGGATGTTTTTTAATTCTGGCAATTAATACAATGCATATAATACATACCTTGTTATTAATGGCAACATGTATTCATAAATTGCCTTTCCATTTTACCATCATAAAAACTGGGACAGGAAAGGCACATCACCAAATAAACTACTTCTGATGTATTGCAACTAAGCTTCCAATTGTTAATGTATCTATTCCTTCTTTTCTCCATTCTTTAATTCCTTCATAAATATTTCTGCATTGTTTACAAGTTCCACATTTTACCACCTTATATCATTCCTTAAAATACGTAATGCCTTCTGCTATATTTTTGATATGCATACCCTTTCTATATATTACAATAGGTTTCTGACATAGTATAATTCAAAAGTTACATGGGTTCATTTTTCATGACAAAATTGTGGTCCCAGGAAGGCAGAAAAGGCTTCCTGGGAGGCCTGATATGAAGGATGCCTTTGAGCAATTGTTTGATCTCAAATCTAGAGGCCAGAGGAGGAGTCAAGGGCAGACAAGCAGAAATTGTTGACAGGTGAGCTTTAACTGAAGAATATACCAACTCAGCATAGAGCAGAGCACACACATGAGAGAGAACCAGAGTAACCTCCACAGATTGGGGATCCTGATGTCAAGAAAGGCACCAGACAGAAAATCATTTCCATTTGGATATATAGGATTTTCTGGTAGTGGGTTTCCTAGCCTTCTGCAGAGGTGTCTAAAAGGGATCAAAACACTATCATTCACAGCTTCAATTGAAGAGTGGACAGGCAAAGATGGTAAAGGCATCCCTTGTCTTGTGTGAGAAGATCCACCCAATGAGGTACTTTTGGTGATTGCCCCTGGCCAGATGAGAAAGAAGGGGTACCAGTGCTATCTGGGTCAAAAGGGAGTCCCCAGCAAGATATTGGGAGAGTCCTGCCTGATCTTTTGTAGAACTCATGACAAAAGAGGAAGGGGGAGCATATAGAAATATTCCCTTCTAAGGAAAACACAGGGCATCCACTTTACAAGCCAGAGGATTTGGGCCTCTGGAGAAGAATAGAGGAAGTTGTCTGTTCAGAGGGGAGTTGAAAAGATCTACCTGAGAATACCCCACTGGTGGACAATACCCAGGAACACATCTCAGTGAAGCATCCATTTGTGAGCTTGTGTACTGGACCTGCTCAAGGAGTCTGCCACTAGATTGTGCTCTGAGGGAAGTAAACCATCTCAAGAGTCCATTGATAAAGGATAGCTAGATCCCCAGATCTGAAGAGCTAGTCTGCAAAGATGATAGGAACTCAGCTCCCCCCTGCTTGTTGACATACCACATCATTGTGGTATTGTTTGGGAAGACTTTGAGGGGCCCAGGATAAAGAAGGGAATCAAAATCAAGGACAGCCAGAAGCAGAGCCCTCACCTCTTTTACACTGACATGGTCTGACCTCTGATGAGGAGTCCTGAGACCCTGACCCTTCAGGGGGCAACAGGAGGCACCACACCCCCTGTTGGAGGCATCTGTAAAATGTGCCCAAGTGGGAAATGGAGCTTGGAAAGGAAGTCTCAGACTGAGAGGGGAATTGAAGGATCCACCACTGAAGCTCAAACTTTATACAAGGAAGAAAAGACACCAGGAACTCCAGATGGTGGCAATGCTGGAGTCCCACTGATTTGAGATACCACTGAAGATTCCTCATATGAAGCCTGGAGAGAGTAAGTATGGGAGTAGTGGTAACCATAAACACCAGGAATCTGAAAAGTTTCCTGGCTATGACAGGCACCAGCAGAAGAAGGGATTGGAAAATAAATTATTAAAAACAGAGGCTTGGGGGCAGGAAGGGTTGTGAACATGGGAACCAACTGAAACCTGCATCTTAGGAAAATATAATCCTGAGAAGGCATCAGAACTAATTTATGGAGGTTTATGGTGAACCCTAGACTATGTAATAGCCAAGTAGTAAACCAAAGATCCTGAAGCAGACTGCTGTGAGGAGGAGCTTGAATAAGTAGATTGTCTAGACAGGGAGACATCTGAATACCTCGAAGCTTGCAAAAAAGCAATGACATTAACTAGGCATTTGGTGAATACCCTTGGGGAAGTACAGAGACCAAAGCAGAGAACTGAAAATGGAAAAGACAGAGAAATGTAAAAAACTTCCTGAAAAGTGGATGGACTGGGATGTGATGGCATGTATCCTTGAGATTCAGAGCCACCAGAAAGGCCCAACAAAGTAGAAGAGGAAACAATGTCGAAGGGAAAACATCCAAAAGAAAGGAATCTTGATAAAGGTGTTTAGCAGGGAAAGATCCAGAACTGTTTTCCATGTGCCCAGAAAAAGATTCTGGAATAAAAACCCTTTCCTACCTGGGTGGGAGGCACTGCTTGATGGGTTGGGAGGGTGAGGGTTGCCTAATGGTTAAGGTGTTTGCCTTATAAACACAATGTACAGGGTTTGAATCTCACAGGGGATAACTGGCTAGGCTTAAAATGGCTCGCAAGGGCAGTTAGACTAGTACTAACCCATGAACCATAACCCATGAATAGTGCCTTGATTCAAGAGAGAGTGAAGAACCTCTGGGAAATGGGAAAGTTGTTCCTGGAGAGGTTGAAGAATGCCTGAAAAGGGAGGGATTCCCTGACAGATAATGGACAGAAGAATCTGAGGTGATTCATAGCCGATTTGGAAGAAACCGGCAAAGGAGGGAAGGGGGAAGCAAGCCATCAAATAGAACCAGGCTTGTCCTGATAAAAAGATTACTTGGAGGCAGTAGTCTGAGTAGACTTAGTAAGAGGTACACATCTACATCCCTTCTTCCTCTTGGGAGGAGGAGGGCGTGATTGCCTAAGAACAAAGGCAGACTTGGAAGGATAGTTCTTCTGAAACTTAGGAATAGGAGAAACAAAAACGTTTCATCTCCTGCAAGGCTTTGCCGTAGTCCTGGATGAATGTGAAAAGGTCAGCAGTTGCAAATCCAAAAACACTTTTGTTATCCAAAGGAGTAGCCAAAGGTTTGGCCTTGATATCATCAGGCAAAGAATATCACCTCATAACTGAAGCAAAGGCAGCAGCCCTGGATGAGGAATCAGCAGCATAATAGCTGCATTTGATGGAATAGAAACCAACTTGCAAAGTGGATCCCAGCAGGTAAAGGCCAAAGCCTTCTTCTTAGGGTCAGGAAGTTCACAAACCATCTTAGAAACCTGAGAAGGGACAGCCAAAACATACCCGGTCATATCAGCCTGGTAGTAAATAGCCTTAAATGTCAAGGTGGCAGCAGTGTAAATCTTCCTGCCCAACCTTTCCATGGCCCTACTATCCTTATCAGATGGCAGCAGCTTGAATGGCTTGTGAGAAAAGACTAACATAAAAAAGAAGGGTCAGCAGAAGGTAAGTTATAAAGAAAGTTGCACTACTCAGGTACCTTGTAAAACCGATCCGGCTTTTTAGGTGCAGGAGGCTGAGAGTCAGGGGCTACAGAGGTGAAGAGGTATCTAAAAGGGCAGCCAGAACTGCAGGAACAGCCAATGGTTTGGGAAACTCCATATGTAGGAGCTCATAATACCTTTTTTGAATGTCAAAGGCATGGGAACAATAAAATAATCCATCATGGGGGCAATGGTATCCCCAATAAAGAACTTTTCCAAAGGAGAGTCTGGACTTAAGAAATCCTCCTCCTCCTCTGAACTATAACCCAAGAGGGAAGGAATTTAGGACAATAAGCTAGGGATTCTTCCCCTGAGTCCAGAGCCTCATGTGAGGAATCCAGTTCCCTGGATTCCCTAGGCCTCTTGACTGGAGTGGAAGACCAGGGGGCTGGCAGGAGCAGAGACCCTTTGAGGTGATTTTAAGGCCAAATCACTGAATAAATCCTGAGGAAAACCCTGCCTTTCATGTTGGGGATCCTTTACAACAGGAAAAATTTGCTTTGGCTATTGTTTCTTCTTCTGCTTGATATCCACATGAAACACCTTCAGAGGATCAGACCCCTGATGTGAAACTATAACAATTGTAGGAATCTCCTCTCACTAAAGTATGAGGAATCCCTCTCTCAGTCAATCGAATATTGTCAGCTGAGGTTGTTCCTCAACATCAGGTACAGATGTTTGAAAAGCCTCTGAGGATGTGCAAGAAGCCAAATCCACGCCGGCTTCAGGCGGGGTCGCTGCAGATGAATCTGAAGTAGGCATCAAATTGTCTTCATGGCTTTCCCCAACCTCAAGAGAGACATCTGGGGGAGGCTGAAAAGCAACTGGATCAGGCCTGAATATTTGGCCTTTTTCTTGGCAGACAGCAGGCTCTCAAAGTGGCAAGATTCCACCATATATGGACTATAAAGAGAGGTAACTATAAAGGTTTTAAGCAAAAATGCCTGTCAGATAGAACACTGGATATGATCATGGGAAGCACCCAAAACAAAAAACAAACAAACAAACAAAAACAAAGATACTGGTTGTGATGATCTTTATGGGGAATTTGCCTCCTGCACTGAAATTTTCCCTTTCTGAATGACATAAACACAACAACAAACAATAATAAAAGGAAGAGAATATACCCCAATGGGACATTTACCTCAACAAATGATTTGTTAACCAGTACAGAATAAGGATGTTCAGACTGATGTTTGAAAATGGAGTTTGAACTAGAGGCAAATAAGTTGTGTGTGTGTGTGTGTGTGTGTGTGTGTGTGTGTGTGTGTGTGTGTGTGTGTGTGTGTGTGTGTGTGTGTGTGTGTGTGTGTGTGTGTGTTTTACTATGCCTTGCATGGTGGTCATACTTGTGACATATGGTGCCTATAAGAACTAAGGCCTTTGGTAGGTTGGCCAGACATTGGCAGGAGATCCATTAAGTAAAGAATACTGCAACAGCGATATGGAAGGACTTCAAGTGCCATATGTGGGAGTCATGAAATTTCCTTGGTTGCCTGCACACACATTGTAGATTATATTCTGTGCCTTACAGACCACCTGGCAGATGGAGTGGTACCATTTGTGGTTCACATACTTCCTTTCCAGTTCAGCTGGTGGGGCCTTTATTCCACTGTGGGTACAATCTATAATTTTATTAAAATGGGCTATAGTATGGAAGTCCTGCATGGTTTTGTCTCTCTCCAAATGAGTATGTGGGAACCACATATGTTCCCCCACATGCTACAGCATGGCATCAAGAATCAGGTGTAGTATTTTCAAGGTAGATACTGTCCCCAGGCCATCACTGAAAGGCCACATATACCTTTATAGCTACTGGTCTGGGAAAGGATTATTTAGAACTTCAACAGGACAATTAGTACAAATCACACAGAAAGGAATTAATATGGAGAGTCTTACAATAGAGTTCCCATTGGCAGTTTTGGAACAAGCTATGTTATGCTTTAAGATGCATCCCTGAAATGAAGGCCTTTAAGAGATGACTGAAAACAAACATCTACATATCAAATGCAGTTGTGACGGCAGGATGATTTACATCAAGATATTGGGAAAATGATGTTCCAGGTACCTGTATTAGTCGCTATCTTACTTGTTACCTGCAACAGCTTATTCATATGGATGTAAATTTAATTACAGTCTTTATGAACTACTAATTCTTTGTACATTTCCGATGCTTATATACCACTTGTATCAGTCACATGTATGTGTTATCCCTGACAAAAACACTGTGCAGATAGCTCTGTTGTATAAGTTCTGAGGGTATGCATCATGCTTAATAGTTATTAAGTCAAAGTTGGTGAACTATTTTGTAATTATTATGTAGATGACTGATCTATTTTTTCTTTCAACTTCTGCCAACATAACTAGCATGGGTCAAAGGGTGTGGCTGCCCCAGATAAAAGCTAAGTGGCACAATCTGCAATTATGTTGTGGGATAACTGAAGGATATCATGGCATCAGAAATGGACGCTGAAACTGCATTTGTGCTGAGTGATGAGATCTTTTTTTTCCCCTCAACTTTGAGTTGAGAAGGGGAGCAGTGTTTCCGGTGAACTGACAGAACAGATGACTTAGCTAGGGTTGTGCCTGTACACAAATATTAAGACACATTTTTCTCATTTGCTGTTCTATACCCATTCATCTCATCTGTGTGTTCTCATATAACCTCTACAAGCTGTTCTGTACCAAATTAATATTGATCATACAATGCACATCATATCATCCAATTTCTCTTTGCTTTGAATGATACTACATGCTATCGTTTATGTCTTGAAGATATTCAGTATATTGATTAACATTCTGTACTATTTTTGGAGATTTTCTGTTTGGGACACTATTGGTTATTGTCACTTCCTTGATGGGCACTTCCAGAACTTGCATGAATAACACATCTCTGGTAAATTCTTTTAATTAACAGGAGTGATGTTGGAGTCCTTATTTATTTCTACTGTTGCGTGGTCTTTTAACAGATTCTTACAGAGACAAACATGCTTCTTGGACACATTATCAAATTCACCATGCTTTTTAGGAGCAGATGGCATGATGTTGAGTTCCTGTCCCATGTCAAGAAAAACATCATTGAAGGAATCAGAGCAAAATGCATATACGATCTGATATTAAAAATGTTTACATATCTTTGTTCAATGGAGTTTTAATTGGTTTTATAAATAAATAAATGAAAATAAGTAAACAAAAAAGGTCCTTCATTAGACTCTGTCCCTACTGGAGACAGCCTCAGTATGAGAACCTTTAAAATAACCCTCATTACTATCACTCATTTTCAAACCCATGGGGAAGGACATCTGGTCAGACTATTCAAGGTCCTAGTCATCTTCTGTACTCATTGTCTTATGATGGGGTGTGGGTTTCCTTTTTGTAACTTTCGAAGAAGTAGAAAGCTTTTGCTCTGATCCAAAAGTGGATGCAGCTTTTTGTATTACATCAAGATACTCTGTGTTACGTATTTATAATCTGATAACACAATTGCTGTTGATTGCCAGAAGACTGAAGAATACCCCTGGGATGTCCGTATCGCTAATATTCATGGGGTGAATGTCTGTTCTCTAATAGAAAAGAAATAACACTTATTTGGTCATCTAATCGACTAAAATCAGGTCCATAGACAGCAGAAAGGAAGTGGGAGAAATATGAACAATTTCTAAAAAAAAAAACACACTAGAATTTCAGTTGCTGACACTGACATCTTAGTCTTCCCATCCTCGGATGAAGATATTCTTAGATCTTCTTCTTCTTCCTTCGGCTTTTCCTGGTTAGTGGTCGCCACAGCGGATCACCTGTCCGCTCATAGTATTTTGTTTTAACTCAAATGCCAGTGATGTTGCCAGGTGGTTTAAAAGGATCATCCTCTTGACACATCCAAGCATCTATTATTGCAAATTTGTATTTATATTTTTAATTGCAAAGCCAGGCTACATATAAGTTACTGAAATATTTAATCTTAAAAAAAATGTAATCTAAAAACTTTCATTGCAATTGTACATATTCTCTACCTATGTCTGAAGGTTAAAGATATAGTAAATGTTGTTTGCATACTATTTATATTGTGACAGATGTCATACTTCTCCAGATATCTCAACAAACAAGCAACACAGACATGGAAACTCATACCTGGATAAACAAAATGCTGCTGACAGATAAACAAAATGCTGCTGACAGTATGTGTGTAGCTTGAGTGGTTACAGAGTATTTTAAGTTCTTTACGGTTCATTACAAAAATCACTATTATACCATGACCCCCCCAAAACGTGCACGCTGATTGGCCAGCGTGCACATTGTAAATCGAGTTATACTAATGGAAAAAGGTCCGGTCGCCCAGACTTTTTTCTATTAGTATATCTCTACTGTCTCGCTATGTTAAATGGGTTTAACATAGCGAGACAGCTTTAAAATAAGCAACAGAGATCTCCGTTGCTTATTTTAAAGCTGTCTCGCTATGCTAAACCCATTTAACATAGTGAGACAGGTTTTTTAAAAAAAGCAACGGAAAAAGCAAGATCTCCGTTGCTTTTATTACTGTTTCGCTATGTTAAATGGGTTTAACATAGCGAGACAGTTTTAAAATAAGCAACGGACATCTCCGGTGCTTATTTTAAAACTGTCTCACTATGTTAAACCCATTTAACATAGCGAAAACAGTAAAAAAAAAGCAACGGAGATCTTGCTTTCTCCGTTGCTTTTGCCCACAGCTCTGATGTACTGCGCAGGTGCGCAGTACATCAGAACTGCCACGGATGCCAGACATCTGCGGAAGGGCAGTAAACAGGCATTCTACTATGCCATTATTTAAGAAAAGTAATAGTTTCTTTTCTTAAATAATGTCATGGTATAATAGCAATAACCCACTTCTGGGTGTGGGTAATGCTGTATTTACCCACGGTTGGCTTTGTTTGGTCCCTCGGGCTTCGCCCTCGGGACCAAACCATGCCAACCATGGGTAAATCCAGCATTACCCACACCCAGGCATGGGTTATTGCTATATTACTGCACTGTACTTATTGTGACTTATAAAATACAGTTTTAAAATCTGGACTCAAATGAATAATACCACAATAAAGACTAATTTGGCATGAACAGTTTACCATTTTTACTTCTTTAGAAACACTAATTGTTCAAGAGACATGAACATTTCTTTGAATTGTGGGGGATGAAACTTGATTTTGTTAAAAGACTCAGAATGCAGCTATTGGAAGTTAGAATTTAAACATCTTGACCTGCATTGGAGAGAGTAATTTCATTTATGCCGCTTGAACCTGAATCTGTAATGATTCCTCTGTATGCAAGACAGTAGGAGTTAAATACCCCTTATCCAATAGATTCCCTTCTCCTCTTCTTTAGACTCCCCTAAGATAATGTGATTGGAAGGGATAGGGGGACTTGGAGTGAAAGTAGTAGGACAAATCTGAAGTCTAGAATCTGGCAGTGGAGTTGTTACACAGACCAAAATCTCAGGAGCACCTTGCTGTCTTCCTGTCAACATATTTAGATTGTCTTATAGTCTTTCTGCTTTGTAGTTTGTCTTTCTGGAGACCTTTTATATTTACCATTTCTCTTAAGCATTCCCACTGACTTGGAAGCTAAGGAATGAGAAAAAAGTGGAGAAGAAGTAATGTCCTGCAGTTTTGAGGTCAAAATGAGCACTAAAAATGCTTAGCTCAGTAAAGAAAACCCTCCTTAAAAGTATTTGTAGAATGCCTTTTGTACAGTCTTATTCCTTAGATCAAATAGACAGTAAAAGTGAATACCATTATATTATCTTATCTGATAAAGACAAGAACATTTATCAGTGACTATCTCAAGGGAAGTCACTTATCTTTAACCAGATTAGATAAAGTGTTCCTGCATTCTGAATCAAGAGTTCAGCAATAAAGCAAGTTACAAATGTGCTGAGAAAAACAAGACCTAACTGACGTGATGACAGTGCAATGCTAAGAGAACAATTCTTTATTTCAGGCTGTGAAATTAACCAAACTGAGCACATAGATCACACTCCTTTATAGCCTGCATCTTGACTGCAAGGGGTTGTGTTACTGCTGGAAAAATTGGCAGAGTACTGATGTCCACCTTTGGCAGACATTACATTCATATCTGAATCCCGCAGGGTCAATCTTCATGATGTATATCAAACAGTAGATAGAATTAGAAGGGCTATTTAATGTAAGAGAGATTGCATGTAACCAATGCCATAAAACTAACCCAAAACATTGAATTCTAAAACAGACACTAAAATACGGAACATATTCTGGTGTCAAATTATTGTGAAATACAGTTCATTAGATGAAAATATTAAAAGCAGTAGAAGTATTGACTACTTAAAAAGTGTAATGCAGGGAGGCCACTCCCCCCAATCCTTAGCACCCTTACTTGTGTATACACATATATAAAATTCCATAGTTGAATTTAGAATACAATACAAGAGATATATTAACTCTAGAGTCACTGAGTAATTAGGAAAAAAATAATTATAGAGTCGGTGGGGGCACCGAGACCTCATGTAGAAAATAGGAAATATGGGGGCTGGTGATGATGATTTTTTTTTAATTATTTTAAATATCTTATATTTCAAAGAATTCAGTATTTTGGACTCATTTTAATGCATTGTATTTATTGGTATACTTTTACACCAGGTACCCACAGATAACTATTAATGAATTACTTTGAGGTATATTTCATAACTTGCTCTTGTTATGATTGTAGTTACATCCTTCTAATGGGTATTCTCAGATAAAAAACAGACAGTATGGTGACTGTTAATTCATTCAGGGCTGGTGTTAGTATTTTTTGAGTCTCCAGCAAATGTCAGGTTGAGGGTCCCTGGACACTCACTCTGTCATTGCACCTTTCCTAAGCAACCTTTTAGTTCATGCTTCAAACTTTTAGGAGTAGTATGCAGAGATTAACCTGTAGCTACAATGCTTTTGCATTACAACAGACCTGTGGCATTTAGTTACAGCAATGACACATTACAACTCTATGTACAGGTTTGTATGAAATGATGCTATAGGTACTGCCTACTGTTTTACCCCTCCAGTGCACTAGCACACACATCCTCCAGTGCCTCAATCTGTTTCTCCCCATCTTGAGCTACCCATACCATGCACATTATTTTTGTTCCTTTTCTCAGATTTTTCCTTAAATCATTAGCTTTTTCAAGAAGCTATAACTTGCTATATGTTCTGAATGCATTTTAAAGTTGTTGTTTTTTTTTCTTTTCATAAAACCACTTCATTCAGTGATGGCTTGAACAGAAATTATGATCAAGAAAAGAAATTCATTGTTGCTGTTCAACTTCAATTTTCCTTGCATTCTTTCAACACACCTTTCCTGACCAAGACAGCACAGTAAACTCATTTAAGCCAGGGCCCCCATAAGTCATAGTGTTGTAGATGCTCTGGAATGCATTTTAAAACATTTTCCCAATCTTTTAATTCCACAGTGGCTTAAACAAAAATTAAGAGTAAAAAAAAAAGAGTTTCAGTCTTATTTTTTTTCTTTCAAGACTTAATGTTCAAAACTGACAAAATAGTAGCTCACAATCAACTAGCCTATTGTTGTGAGAATACACAGATCCTATCGGGTAAAATGTCCTGTATCCTTAACCCCCACTGCCTGTGCATTCCACTGGTGTTAGATTGGGATGAAAGCAGAGGTTTAAATGGCCACACTTAATGTATTTCAAGTGACCTCCATGATACATATACATAACATGCCTCCTCACTCCTCATCCCTAACCCACAAAGGCAGCTACCTGTATACGTGCCTGATGTACAACAGTGAGGAAGGTGAAAAAACAACACGGACAGTAATGTATTCCACTTTGCTGCTTCTAGACAGCACACTTGCCTACACAAGCTATAGTAATCTTCTGTGTACACCTCTGAGGTTTGAGAGGAAAATAAAATAAAGAAAGACCACACTGTCCCCAGCCCAAACACTAGCTATAATGACCTCCTGAGCAAATCTTTAAGGTTTTTAAGGTTTGACTACGATGGAAATTAAAGAAGCAATGACCACATCATCTCCAGGTCCCCAGAAAACCTATAGCAACCTTCTGTACTCACACATCTCAGCAGGGCTGGTTTTAGAATGGGTGAAGTTGAGAACAAAAAACACCACTAAGTCCAAGTCAAAATCCATTTATGCAGTCTGGGTTATGGGGGATCACCAGACTTCCAGAAGATCTAAGTGTCTGAATGTTCTGTGATAAATTTTATGCCTTACTTTATTTTAAATGTATTTTTACTGATACCCAGAAGACTAATGTACATGTCCCGGCATTATTGGGTGTGTGTATAGATAAAAATCAGTGATTTTAAATTCTATTTTAAATTATACATAACATAAATAAAACCATTACATTTCAAACTTGTACTCACACTATCTGTATAAAATTGCAAAAGATGCAAACTTTCCCACATATGTAGCTTATCCTGCTTGGTTTCTTGCTTATGTCCTGTCTCATTCTAACTGTACAAAATCATAAAAGATGCTTTTACACTCTCTATCTAATGTTAAAGCTTTGTGCTTGTATACTGTCTGTGTAAATATGAATGTTACTGCTATACTCATGATAATTGCTTGTAATTGATTTGTGGAGCTTTTCTCCCCGGCCCTCCACTGAAAATGGATATGTATCCAGTCGGACTCTCCCGGTCAACAAATGTAAAATAAATAAATATTTTTTTTTATACTCACCCATGCATAAGCCATAGCAATACTAGTTTTGCACTTATTCCAACAAATAGCAATATATTGTGTAACACTAGTACTGCCACAACAAATCTGTGACTGTTTTGTAGTCATTAAATAGCAGCAGGGGGAAGTCACTTTTATTTACCTCATTGAGGAGTAATGCATACCTGTCACTGTCCCTGATTTCACAGACAGTTCCTAATTTTGCCTTGTAGTTTTGCTCTGTCCCTTGTAAAAGGTTTGATTTGCTGGTGAATCATTCAGGATTACAGTCAGTCAATAAATCCAGACATCAAAGTTCCATACTTCTATTTTCCAAAATGTGTTATTGTACTAATTTCATAAGCGAAATAGAGAAATACTTAAAATGTGCTCCTGATTTTGAACCTTTAGGTTGCTATTATTTTTGGCTTTGCCCAGAATTCTTGAACAAAGTATTTGAGAATTATAGTATCTGGTGTTCTGCCAGTATTTATAAAACTCCCTGAAAGAGAAACTCACCCCTGAAGATGAAAGCATTAGCTCTTGTTAAAATACAAGGTATGTACTGAGATCAGTCGCTCTGTGCTGCTGATCTCTCTCGTGCTTACTTTGCTCAGGTTCATTATCAGCTTTATTCTTACATGGTCAGATCACAGCCCTATTCAGGTTAAAGAGAGTCATCAGAAAATAATACATTTTCAATCCTTAGTTTTCCCCAGCCAGCAAGCAGCCTTTGTTGGGGTCCCCATACAGTCAAGGATGATGAAAGGGCCCCCCTGCAGCTACAGGAATTGCAGGTACCTCAAGCTGACTGTGTTGTTCGTTTTTGCTTAGAAAATGTCCACCAGCAGGATTTAACTAAGGCAGGGGCACTATGTCAGTAATAACATGTTTAATTTAATTGTGAAGCCTGTTACTTCACAAACCACTGTTACTATAACCAGAGATATCTTAAAAATTCTAAAGGAAACATAAATAAGAGTTATTATTACCTACCTAGTCTATTAAGTACACAAGATTGCTGTACTAGCTTTTGTTGGTTTGACTGACATGTTACAAATTATTAAGATAAGATAACTTGCTGTGGTTGGGAACCCCCCAGGACAAGGAGGCCCCCAGCAACTGCAGGGTTCACTGGTGCCTATAGCCGGCTATGAGTACATTAGAAAAGGTAAACTCCTATGAATGGGACAATATACATAAGTTCATAGGTGTTTACTAGGCTAACGACTATAAGGGCCTTTTTAAACCTAGCCATGCATCCCAAATCTCTGACAAGTTCTGACACCCTTGATAAGTGTAAGCAGGGGCTTGGGAGATGAAACATTTACAAGCAGAGGTCTGGGAGATGAACCATTTACAGGTTGCCTCTGTTCATTAGAGACAAGGTGCCAAACCAGAGATGAATTTCCTGATCCCCATCCAATTGTCCAAGTTGCACTTGAATTGGGTTAAGGAGGAACTCTGCTTCACATGGATGGGGAGCCTATTCCAGAGACTGGGTAATCTCTGGGATGCATATCTGTCTCTCCAGCATGTCCTATTTATATCACAGATAT
Organism: Protopterus annectens; assembly: GCF_019279795.1. Lineage (NCBI taxonomy): Eukaryota > Metazoa > Chordata > Ceratodontiformes > Protopteridae > Protopterus > Protopterus annectens. The sequence goes on along the minus strand of NC_056731.1, from coordinate 497,302,854 downwards.
TATTATAGTACTAGCCAGTTTGCAGCCATTTCAGGGTTACACATGTTTCTTCTGCCTCCTTGATGTGGCCCTTCTGTTGCCCTACCCAGTTATAAAATGTTCAGGTGATCAGATGTTTGGATAATGGTGTGTGTCTGTCATCTAGTGGTCATTCCAAACAACTGCAGTAGAAGATACGCTGTTGAGGATTTGCTCACCAGTAATGAATGGGAATATATTTTCCTTGTTAATAATGTATAAAAGTACACCATGTGGCAAATCCATGTACACCTTGCATTTGTATACAGTATTATCAAATGCAGTGTGCTACTATTCTACCATATACCCAGTATGGTGAAATGGCTTTTTTATGATCTGGACGTTTTCATGAAATTCTGATTATGGCAAATTTGGTATGTTTTGTATTTTATGTCCTTCCATGCACTGTTCTCACTAGTAAGAGTCTCAACCCATCCTTGAGTCATCGCTGATGTACATAAACTCTGGTACCTTCTTATAGCAGAAAATGACACTGTTTTAATTGCTGTCAAATAAGAGATTTTCTGTTCCTCTTGAGACTCGTGCTTAGGTCATATGACTAATCCAAGCTTGTCTGTCTTTTGTCTTGTGCTTCTTAATGAGATGGTCCCTCTTATTCTACTATTGGTTTCATACAGCCACAATAAGATGGTTTCAGATTGTTTAATTTCTTTTTGAATATTTTCCCTAAAAGCTGCTCACATATTTTCAAATCACATGCCATATTTGGGTGATGGTTTTAGAACTGGTATATGAGTAACAATGGCCCTTGAGCCCGTATGAGAAGGCCCATGTGGCTGACTGACATGGAAAGGGTAGACACTATTATGATTCAATGTAATACCTATAATTCCAAAGTATACACCAACTGGAACATCACAGTTGTCCTCAGTTGCACATAGACAGACAAGCACATTACGAAAAGCAGGAATACTATAGAACCGGTACATCACATCAGCAAGAGCAGAGAATACTACAGCCTTTAACACTGCATGCACATGATAAATCAATATGTAACTGACAGGTAAGGCACAGCATACAAAGTCAAACATAGGATCATAGGAGGTTACTAGGCTAATGGTCCTGGGCCCCTTACAAACCTAGCCAAGAGTTTATCCCCAAAGAAGAAACCTCAGTCAGCACCTGTCACCCATGTCAATGATGGACAAAGGTGGAAACCCTGGGACAAATGTGTGGTTTCCCACCTACTCATCAACACTGCATTTGAAGAGGGTCAGCGAGGTACTCTGTTTGACATGCATGGGAAGTCTATTCTAGAGACAGGGCGGCCTCTGGGAGACAAACCTGTCTCTCTTTCAGGTTTTGTTGATGTCGCATATTAGATTTAGGCCTATTGAGTGGGTAATGCACGAGGAGGTAGATTTATGGATATGGAGCATGTCTATTAGGGCAGGGTCTGAGATTGCCTTGTAGGCAAGACACAGACCACATCTGAACAATCTGTATGATACCGAGTAAAGTGATAGTGATTTGAGCCTGTCCACATAGTACAGGTACTGGAGGCCATGGATTCTCTTTGTAAGGTATTTCTGTGGCCTTTCCAGTTGGTGCAGGTGTTTGGAGAGGTACATACCAAATGGGGCATTAAACTCAATTATTGGTTTAATGAGGGAGGAGTGTAGAGAGGTAATAACCTCCTTTTTTCTGGATGCGATACATTTACTTACAAGATGAGCCAAGTGAAAGGCTTTTCTGACCACTGCCACTATATGATGATCGAATGTCAGATTGTTATCAACCTGAGTACCCAGGTCTCTTACCACAGGTTGTGTGCTTAGGGGGTTGCCATTGATGTGGTAATCAGTAGGTGTTGTGTTTTTGCTGAATGGTATGATGATACTTTTTTTTGCATTTACCTTGAGACCATGACTTTGGCACCAGTCATTACTTGATGTGAGACCCTCTTGCAGTATGTTATCATCATTTGAGGAGTCAATGACAGCACTCAACTTACAGTTGTTCACAAACTTGGTCAGCCACAGGCCTTTTGACTATGCCTGGAACTCTGAGGAGTAGATGCCAAGCAGTAGGGGTCTGAGGACAGATCCCTTGGGAACTCCACTAATGACAGGTCTGCTATGAGAGGTGGAGGCACCTATTTTGACCTTGAGGGTCCTGTCAGTGAGCCAGTTGGCCACCCACCTGATGAGACAGGGATGTACATCAAGTTGTGTTAGCTTCTTGATGATGCTTGAGTGGGGGATTGTGTCAAAGGCCTTGGCCAGGTCATGGTAAGCTGTATGTACTGACTTTCCCTCATCCATGGCCTTGGTGACAGTCTCAAAGAAGTCACCCAGGTTCAACAGGCAAGATCTGCCCCTGACGAATCCAAACTGGGAGGGGTCAGGTGCTTGGAGATTAACTATGTCCTTGTTTATGAGATCCATAATAATATGCTTCATGGCTTTACAGATCAGACTTGTCAAGCTAATGGGGTGATAATTTCCAGGGTCAGTAGTGGCATCACCTTTGTGCAAGGGGCTGACGATGGCGGTTCTCCACTCTGCTGGAATGAAGCCTGTAATTAGGCTGTGATTGAATAGGGTGATCAATGGTGAATACAGTTCTTGCTGGAGATGGTGCAGAATACAGCCTGGGATACTATCAGGTCCCATGGAAGCTGTGTTCTTTGCCTTGGATAGAACCTGTAACACTTGATCTATGGAGATATGAGGTGTGGGACAAGTACTGGGGATGGCAAAAGGGCCCTTGGGGGATAGGGTGGTGAAGTTTGTGCTGAATCTGTCAGCTAGCAGGTTGGCTTAGTCAACAGGATCAGTGTAAGTGGTACCATTAAGTACTAATTCGAAGCAAACCTGGGTCTTGCCATAGAAGTTTCTGATGTAACTGAAGAAGACTTTGTGGTTTCCCTTTATTTTGGAGGCTAGTTTCAATTCATAATTGGCTTTGCAGTTTTCACTAGTGATCTAATTTGTTTGTTGAGGCTAATGAGGGAGTTTTTCCAATTTGGAATTTATTCTTTTTTACTCTTGGAAACAGTTTATTCCTTTTGTTGTAAAGCCTGTTGATAGAGAATGTCCACCAAACAGGTTTGTTTTTCCTTGAGGAGCAGGTTTTACTTGTGTTGGGTATGGCTGAGTCCATGCAGTTGTACAGGTGCTTGTATACTGTATTGGCGTACTGTTCAGCATAGTTGTCTGCATCCTCTGGGGTGGTGGAGGTGTGAAGTTGTTGATACCCTCCCTTAGGAGGTTGTAGTCAGCTTTTGAGAAGTTTTTTAGCTTGATTACGGCTGGAGGAGTTGGATGGTATAGAAACTTTGAATGAGACTGTTCGATGATCTGATCTCACCAGGGAGGAACATACTATGGGAGTGGTGCAGCAGTCACCCATGTTAGTGAGAATGTTATCTTACCTTGTGGGGGATGAGACAAGCTGGTCTAGTACATTAGAAATGATGAAGTCAAGGAATCTGAGAGAACTACAAAATGATAACTCCATCATTGTTAGACCTGCGGACAAAGGAGGTCCTATTGTACTTATGGATAGGAATGACTATATTAAAAGTATAGAAAACATGTTAAGTGATGACCATTTTTATTGTAGCATTGGCATAAATGAGGTACACTTGCTACAGGATAGGATTCAGTCTATGTTAGAGGACTTATTAAAGAGCAAACACATAGATGTAGGGTTATATAATTTTTTTAGGGTGGATCATCCATTGTTGCCGATAATACAAGGCCTCTCAAAAATCCATAAGGATGGCAGTAACCCTCCTATGAGACTGATAGTTGCTGGGAAGGGTGGATCACCGAGCCATTCTTTCTATATATAGAGAAATGGTTAAGACCCATATTAGATAATAACAACTTCATACGAAGCAATTCTTAGTTGACTTGTACCAGTATAGTGGCTCTGATGTACTGAATCCGAATAATTATTTTGTTACTCTGGACGTAAAGTCCTTGTTTACAATTATACCCAACAGTTTGGGCATACAGTTTGTGCAGACTTATTTACATAGGCACAGTGAATATGGACATGAACATATAGATCTGATATGCTCATTCTTGGAAGTTGTACTAGAGAGCAATGTCTTTACATTTAAAGAGCATGTTTATATGCAATGCGATGGCGTGGCTATGGGCACTTCGTGTGCCAATAGCTACGCCAACATTTTCATGGCATTATGGGAGGTAGATACATTGTTTAGAGTGGACTCATATTTACAATACATTCGATTTTATCAACATTTTGCCGATGATCTCTTTTTAATTTGGGCAGGTACAGTGGGAGAACTAGAAAGATTCCTTGGGGACCTAAATGGAATGTTTGAGTATCTGAAATTCACCATGAGTTACTCCCAAATTAGAATTGAATATCTAGATATATATTTGGAGAGACTTGGGAATGGTCTTATTAACATGGAGATCTACAGGAAACAATGTTATAGGAACACATTGTTGTTCAGGAACAGTATGCACTCCCAGTATATATTTAGAAATATAATAAAGGGACAAGGGATGAGAGCATCCAGACTAAATGATATGGATGAAGGATTCCAGAATAAATTGGTTAGACTTCAAAAAAGAGTAATGGAGAGAGGTTATAGCTTGCCAGAAATAGAGAGGAATCTTGTGGAACTAAATAATCTCAGGATGGATAGAGCTCAACCCTATTATTCATCTAGTGTCAATGATGTACAACAAGGGATGGGTACACCGATGCCCACCCCAATCAAGGTACCTCGGGTTTTCACCATGGACACTAGATCTATTACTGACATTATAACTAAGAATTGGAGAGTTTTGACAACAGACACAGATGTCAGGGAGGTTGTTGTGGAACATCCTAAATTTCTTTTTAAAAATAAATGCAATTTGAAAAGGCTTTTATGCCATCCAAAAAATAATAATGACTATGCTGAAGGAATATTGGGTACACACTCATGTGGTAATTGTAATTTCTCCCACTATATGGATGCAGCTGCATCTTTCTTACAACCAGATACAGGTCAATATTTTACATTCAATATATGTGCCAACTGTACAACACCACATGTTGTGTACCTTGCTCGGTGCACAGCATATGGATTGTTCTATGTTGGGAAATCTGACAGAATCCTTCGAGATAGGGTAAGAGAACATTTATATAATATTAGGATTAAACTCCCCACGAATGCTCTCTCTAAGCACATCATGATGTTGGGGGAAGACCACCAATTTGTGTTTATGGTAATAGGGTTATACCTTCTATTCGTGAAAGTGACGTTAGAAATTTAACTGAAAGTAAAGAAGTAAAATGGATTAGCAGACTTAGGGCAGATAGAGGCAAGGGCTTGAATGAGAGAGCATCTATCAAGCCCACTTTGAAATCCAGGAAACTATCAGTTAAGTAGCAAGTGACTTTTGCCTGCACAATAATATGTTTATGATAAAAAGATTCCAAGTAGTAACATATGTATATAAGGGAACATTCAGTTTAAATGGAGATTCTAAAAAGTTTAGTTTACACAGATATATGTGTTTATATGTGTATATATTTCTCATACATGATATGTGGTTGGAAGTATATATTTTTATATTTTATATTTTTATACGCAGATATATATTTTTATATATGATTATATGTTGTCTATATAATAATATCTTTATGACAAGAAACTTGGAGTAATAATATATGTATATAAGGGAACTTCTAGGTTAATTTCTGAGTAAAGTTTATTTTACACAGATATATGTGATGAAGTCTTGTGATTTTGACGAAAGCGCTTAACTTTTTTCAATAAATTTTCTGGATTTAGTGCTGCAGTGTTCCTTTGGTGATCTTCTTCATATATCTTTTACTTGTTCATATATAATGAAATCTTGTAGAAGACACACATATTAAAACAGAAAAACATTTTTTATATGTGACTATATGCTGCTAAGAAGATGCATAGGGATTTTTATATGTTGTTCAAGTAAGCTTAGGTAGAATTGTAGGTGTGTATCCTTTTAAATTTGAATAGATGTGAATACCATTTCAAATTAATGCAATTAAGCTGTACACATTTTGATTGGATGATGAATATTATTTAAATGGAATGTAGGTTGGAGGATTTTTTGGTCTGAAGAAGCTCTTATGTGAAAGCGCTTAGCTCCTTCATTAAAATTTTTATCTTTTATATGTTTCATGGTTATAACTGCCTGGCTCGTATATTGTCACAGTCATTGCTGCTTTTGAAATTTTTATTTGCTGGCAATACTACGTTTGTCCTTCGATGTATGACTTTCTGTTTCACATGATATAATGTGAATTGGCACTACTTTCTCAAAAACTTTACCAATAATAGACATGTGACTGTAAAGATGATCATTCTTCAAAATGTTCAGATCTAAACAGTTTCTTAAGGATGGGAGTAATTTAAGTTTATAGTCATTTTAAAATAAACATATCAACAAAGAGGATTATAAAATATGGAAAAATGGCTCCAATACTACTTCTATATAGACTTTAGCTAATCTGCTTGGTACTGAGTTCAATCCATAAGTTTAGAAGACATGTTCAAAATCAGCTCCATGTTGACAAAACAGTCATGTTTAGTGAACCCAGATCATGGTTGGAATTCATCTAACGTCATAAATAAATCCTATTGAGGCTCTAGGAAGAGTCTCCCTACTGATAAGGTCTGTCATAACCACACTGAATTGTGTCAAGTCCTTATATTTTAATGCAGACGATGCCTTCATGTTCTCTAGACAAGCTACACTGCACAACCTGATGAAATATTTAACAGCTTTGTGGTATATCACTTTGGCTTCATGAAATTATGCACAATATTTATCCTGGTTCTTTAAAGTAGATTTAAACCTCTGACAGCACATTTAACTAGCAGGCTGCATTTAAATAGTCAATGGCTGCAGACCTCAGCTAGCCCTTAATGCCATCTCTACATCATCATAAGTAATTCTATCATATTTAAACCGCAAACATTGAAACTAGACTAGAAACATTAGGTGGGTCTCTATTTAGTCTTTGTTGAACCTTCAATTGAGACATTGCCTTTATGGCCTGCTGCTCTCACACTATCTCTTTTTAAACAAGGAGTAATTGGGAATCAGGTACAAGACATTCGATTTCCTAAGTAAGGCGATAATGTCAGTATACAAGGAACTCTGAAACAATTTTAAAGATATATACCCAATTATCTGAACCACAAGGTCCCAAATGACACCTTACTGTATTATAAAAGTAGATAGCCCAGAAAGCCAGAGTCAGTCACCATACCTGTCAGCCTCTTAGCACAAGAAATCTAGACAAAGCCTAAAATAATGGGAGGACAAACACCCAAAAATATGTATAGATTTTAATATTTCTCTTAAAAGTTGCTAGAATAAAAGGATGTGTGCCAGCATGCATTTTCACAAAGGATTAGAAATCTGAAACTCATTGTATGTCATTACCTAGTGACTTTTGTCCTCTTTGATTTGCCAGAAAGACACAATTTTTTTTGAGGAACAGACCAAAAATATGACTAAAGAATCTGGACATTCTGCAAAAATCTGGACATTTGAGAGCATGTTCCTCACTAAAGGATTTTTTGAAAGGTAAAATTGCAAGCACAGAATAAGAGAGGACCCAATCATGCCAAACCTGGATTATACCTTGAGGTAGCATTTGTTTTCAAACTAAAAGTAGGGCCTGGGAGAGGCCTGTAGTTTTGGACTTTTCTATGGGCATGGGAGAGGCCTACCACCTGGGACATTTTACTTGGCTAAGAGACAGCCTGTATATTAGAAGGAATGTGTGGCATGCACACTGTTATGAACGCACGGTTTGTATTATTTTTGAAAATGCAAAGCCATGTAAGCAAATATTTGAGTTTATAGAATTTGAATAAACCTAACTACTGTCTTTCACACACATATGTGTGTATGTATGCAAGTGTGTGTGTGTGTGTGTGTGTGTATATATATATATTTACACACACACACACACACACACACACACACACACACACACACACACACACACACACACACACACACACACACGCGCATATAACCCAGCCACTGGGGATGCACAAGCCAGTGCATTTCTTTGTGCCGGTCCCAAGCATGGATAAATGGGGAGGGTTGAGTCAGGAAGGGCATCTGGTGTAAAACTTCACCAAAACATTTCATGCAGATACCAAGAAAAATTTTTATACTGGACCGTTCGAGGCATGGGTTAACAACGACCGCCACCAGTACTGTTAGCCTACAGGGTGCTGGCGGAAATTGGGCTACTGTTGGCCGAAGGAGGAGAAGAGGCTGAAGACATGGCCGAAGGCAGGAAGAGAGGAGAAAGGCTAGGACTGTGGTAGTGAGGGTCAGAACTTTGAATGTTGGCAGTATGACTGGTATAGGGAGAGAGCTAGCTGATATGATGGACAGAAGGAAGGTTGGTATATTGTGTGTGCAAGAGACCAGATGGAAGGGGAGTAAGGCTAGGTGTATCGGAGGTGGGTTCAAATTGTTTTATCATGGTGTGGATGGGAGGAGAAATGGTGTAGGAGTTATTCTGAAGGAACAGTATGCTGAGAGTGTTTTGGAGGTGAAAAGAGTGTCGGATAGAGTGATGTTTATGAAGCTGGAAATTGATGGTGTAATGATGAATGTTGCTAGTGCAAATGATCCACAAGTTGGGTGTGCAATGGATGAGAAAGAAAAATTTGGAGTGAATTGGATGAAGTGGTGATGACTGTACCCAAGGGTGAGAGAGTGGTGATTGGAGCAGATTTCAATGGACATGTTGGTGAAGGGAACAGAGGGGATGAGGAAGTGATGGGTAGGTATGGTGTTAAACAAAGGAATGCAGAAGGTCAGATGGTAGTGGATTTTGTGAAAAGGATGGACATGGCTGTGGTGAATACGTATTTTAACAAGAGGGAGGAGAATAGGGTGACATACAAGAGTGGAGGAAGTTGCACACAGGTGGATTATATCGTATGTAGGAAGGCCAGTTTGAAGGAGATTGGAGACTGTAAAGTGGTGTCTGGAGAAAGTGTAGTTAGGCAGCATAGGATAGTGGTTTGTAGGATGACGTTGTTTATCAAGAAGAGGAAGAGGAGTGTGAGGGCAGCACCAAGGATCAAGTGGTGGAAATTGAAAAAGGGTAATTGTGAGGTGGAGTTCAGAGATGAGTTAAGGCAGGCACTGGGTGGCAGTGAAGAGTTACCAAATAGCTGGGTAACTACAGCAGAGCTAGTAAGGCAGATGGCTAGAAAGGTGCTTGATATCACATCTGGCAGAGGAAGGATGACAAGGATACAAGGTGGTGGAATGAAGAAGTACAGGAGAGTATACAGAAAAAGAGGTTAGCAAAGAAGAAGTGGGATTGTCAGAGAGATGAAGAAAGTAGACAGGAGTATAAGGAGATGAGGTGCATGGCAAAGAGAGAGGTGGCGAAGGCTAAGGATAAGGCATATGAAGAGTTGTATGAAAGGTTGGACACTAAGGAGGGAGAAAAGGACCGATTGGCTAGACAGAGGGACCGAGCTAGGAAAGATGTGCAGCAGGTAAAGGTGATAAAGGATAATGAGGGAAACATACTCACAAGCGAGGAGAGTGTGTTGAGGAGATGGAAAGAGTACTTTGAGGGGTTGATGAATGAAGAGAATGAGAGGGAGAGAAGGTTGGATGATGTAGGGATAGTGAATCATGAAGTACAATGGATTAGCAAGGAGGAAGTAAGGATAGCTATGAAGAGAATGAAGAATGGAAAGGCTGTTGGCCTAGATGACATACCTGTGGAAGCATGGAGGTGTTTAGGTGAATGGCAGTGGAGTTTTTAACCAGACTGTTTAATGAAATCTTGGAAAGTGAGAAGAATAAGGGTGATGTGCAGAGCTGTAGTAACTACAGATGGATTAAATTGATCAGTCACAGCATGAAGTTATGGGAAAGAGTAGTGGAAGCAAGGTTAAGAAAGGACGTGATGATTAGTGATCAGCAGTATGGTTTCATGCCAGGAAAGAGCACTACAGATGTGATCTTTGTTCTGAGAGTGTTGATGGAGAAGTACAGAGAATGTCGGAAGGAGTTGCATTGTGTTTTTGTAGACTTAGAGAAAGCATATGACAGGGTGCCTAGAGAGGAGTTGTGGTATTGTATGAGGAAGTCAGGAGTGTCAGAAAAGTATGTAAGAGTGGTACAGGATATGTACGAGGGTAGTGTGACAGCGGTGAGGTCTGCGGTGGAAGTGATGGATGCATTTAAGGTGGAGGTGGGGTTACATCAAGGATCAGCTCTGAGCCCTTTCTTGTTTGCAATGGTGATGGACAGGTTGACAGACGAGACCAGACAGGAGTCCCCGTGGACTATGATGTTTGCAGATGACATTGTGTTCTGTAGATAGAGTAGTAGGGAACAGGTGGAGGAGACCCTGGAGAGATGGAGATATGCTCTAGAGAGAAGAGGAATTAAGATCAGCAGGACTAAGACAGAATATATGTGTGTGAATGAGAGGGAGGATAGAGGAATGGTGAGAATGCAAGGAGTAGAGGTGGTGAAGGTGGATGAGTTTAAATACTTGGGGTCAATAGTTCAGAGTAACGGTGAGTGTGGAAGAGAGGTGAAGAAGAGAGTACAGGCAGGATGGAGTGGGTGGAGAAGAGTGTCAGGAGTGATTTGTGACAGACGAGTACCTGTAAGAGTGAAAGGGAAGGTCTACAAGAGGGTAGTGAGACCAGCTATGTTATATGGGTTGGAGACAGTGGCATTGACAAAAAGGCAGGAGTTTGAGCTGGATGTGGCAGAATTAAAGATGTTAAGATTTGCACTGGGTGTGACGAGGGTGGACAGGATTAGGAATAAGTATATTAGAGGGTCAGCCCAGGTTGGAAGGTTTGGAGACAAAGCCAGAGAGGCACGATTACATTGGTTTGGACATGTGCTGAGAAGGGATGTTGAATATATTGGGAAAAAGATGCTAAGGATGAAGCTACCAGGTAACAGGAAAAGAGGAAGGCCTAAGATAAGGTTTATGGATGTGGTGAGAGAGGACATGCAGGTGGTTGGTGTGACAGAGCAAGATGCAGAGGACAGGAAGAAATGGAAACAGGTGATCTGTTGTGGTGACTCTAACGGAACAGCCGAAGATGATGATATATATTTATATATATATATATATATATATATATATATATATATATATATATATACATACACACACACACACACACACACACACACACACACACACACACACACACACACACGCACGCACGCACACACACACACACACACACACACACACACACACACATATATATCTATATATATATATATATATATATATATATATATATGTATGTATATACGTTTTTACTTCAGTATACCGAAATACTGAAATATCCTACGTTAAATGGTTGAGACCATATTATCGAAATTTCAGTATTTTGAAATACTGAAGTGGTGCAAAAAATAAATACAAAACAATAAACATAACGTTTCTGCAGGGGGCAAGCACCCCTGCACCCCCCACACCCCCCCTACTTAAATATACCAACTCCGAAATTGTGATACAGTGGAGGAAAGGGAAATGTCCCGTTCCGCACCATATGCGGAAGCGGAGAAAAGGAAATTTGCCATGTCCCCACTACCGTGCAATCACGGAGACGGTATATTTAAGTGAGGGGGTACAGGGGGGGCTTGCCCCCCTGCAGAAACGTATTTATTTATTTTTTTTTTATTTTTTTTTTGAACCACTTCAGTATTAAGAAATTCTGAAATTTCGATAATATGGTCTTGGCCATATAATGTTCGGTATTTTGATATACTGAAGTGAAACCGTATATACATACAAACAAGCTCACAAGAGGGTTAAAGTTGCCAAAGCAATCAGGTGGAGTCAAAGTGGAGTCTACATCCAATCCTGCATTGAAAACCCACAAAGAGAACTAGTTTATACTAGTTTATGTCATACTGTCTTCAATGAAACTATTGCAAGACATAGTCTGAGGGTTAAGCAAATGTTGTTACTATTCTGCCGTGCAAAGGGGTATCTTTTTATGACTGATGTGAGGAAGAAGCCCTGATGAGTGGGTGCTGGAGACAGCTGGAGTATGGAGTTAAGGCAAGAAGCCTACAGAGTGAAAGTAGTGTCCAATCTGAGTGAATTTTAGCCTGAAATAGAAGGAACCATAAAGAGTGAGGGAAGAAGTGGCTGAAGAAGAAAGTCCTTGCTATTAAAAAAACTGTTTTGAGTAGACTAGACAGTAATGTACCTAATGTTACCTGCATATTACTGTGAGCACCACAGGCAAGGAAAATTAATAGGACTGGACTGCATTATGTATGAAATGGTAATCCAGGTACAGTACTCAGCGAATATATTTGCTAAATGTCTAGGTCCAGGAAAAAGGACTTATGAATTGTACATGTCTGCAATGAAGGGATGTATTTTGAATAAAGACTGGCCTGGTTTGTGTCTGAACAAGATAAAATGTTGAAGAACATGTTTAAATTCTATTTTATGTCTGAGCTGATGATCCATGATATCACTATATGTGTACAAGTGTGTGTATTTTACACACACACACACACACACACACACACACAGATATATATATATATATATATATATATATATATATATATATATATATATATATATATATATATATGTATGTATTATGCACAAATACATATTTAAATACACATGTATATATAAAATAATCAATCCACTTTTTCTGTATTTTAATGTATAGTTTGGGAGTTGCATCAACTGTTGTCTCCTGTCTTGATTCACTGCAATACTCTTATGTTTTTCAACTGTCATACCTGACTCTTACAAGTCTTCTTTCATGTAATTAATCCTTCTGTTAGGTGCATCCTCTCCTCTTGCCTACATCTTGTTTCTCCCAAACCTGCTTTGCCAAATGATCTACTTTTTTGCATATTTGACTGAACCACGGTAATCTGTTTCCCTTTATCTTGTCTGAAGATCGAACTACTTTGGCTTTAGCATGCATCTTGATATCCATCCCAGGCACTTCATTTCCATCATCCCAAGCTTTCACAGCTGCTCTTCCTTAATTGCCCAGTTTTGTGTGCCATGCAGCAGCAGCACTGGTCATACCATGATTTTATACACCTTACTTTCAGCTTTTGAGACATTCCTCTGTTGTATACTACCTGTAACACTTTGCTGCAGTATCTCTGATTCTAGCTTTGACCACATAGGTTAATTAGTATTTCATAGAAACACAGTTCAGGAGACCATTAAGGAGACTAGCCCAGTGACTTGCTCAAGATCATGCAGCACGCACATGAATGTACAACGTTTCAAACTACATACCCTTGGAAGAGGAAGGAGCAAGTCAGAGATTTAGCCCTCTGATAATTGCCAGACATTCTCATTCATATTTCTCTTCTCCTTAATCACACCTCTCACATACTTGAAGCTGTTAGCCTCTTCTGCTAGTTTAGCTTTCAGCTTCTTATGATTTCACCATTTGCTGCCATGGCCACTGTCTTATCTGTACTAAGTTTCATCCCGATTGCCTTCAGTTTTGCATTCCATTACCCTATCATTTGCTGTAGTTTCTCTTTAGTCTGTTTGCAATGCCACATTGTTTCCATAACCCAGATGTATTCCATCAGGAGTACAAAGAATAATGGATTTATAGTTTAACCTTAATGTGCACCCTCTCCTACTGGGATCCATCTGAGAGTCCACACACTAATAAAGTTAGTGTACAAAGATCAAATGATACAAGAATAGGCAATGTTCCTGAGAGTTTGAACTTTCAAAGAATTTCCTCAATTAGTTTCTTGGGACTTGGCAAATGCTGTCTAAATGTCTAGGAATGCCTAGCCATATACTTTCTGCATTTCCAGCTTATTGGCCATGGTGTCACTATAAACATTGTGATAGTTATACTGCATCTTAATCTAAATATGAACTGCTCATCTTCCAACTTTCTCAGTGCTACCATACACTTTCATTTATCATTCTCTCCAATGCTTTTTATGCAGTAAATCAGGAACTTTATACCTCTCTATGATCAACAATTATGAATATCTGCTTTGTTGTAAAGGATGGTGCTTACTCTCCAGTAATTTGAGATATGCTTCATTCCCCATACTACAATGAGTACCCCAGGCGCATTTGTCCAACATCTTGATCATATCTGCTATAACTTCAGCTGCGCCTGGTGCTTTTCCTGAGAATTTCCCTTAATGCACGATGTGATGATATGAGGTAGAAAGAAGAAACCAAGTTCTGTGCAGGTACAGTCACCAGGTGTTCAGTCTTCTTATAAAATCCAACAACCAATACAAGACAGCACTCCTTCTTCAGTGTCGGACACTGATGAAGGCTTATGCAGCCAAAACCGGTATGTGAATTGTGAACATCAATAAATTATTTCTAGGAAGGAGTGCTGTCTTGTATTGTTGATGATATGAGGTAGTGCCATCTATGCCAGGGAGAATAGGGCAGTGCATGTGAAACATATGCTAGCTGAGGTTTTGTAAAGAATTTTATGCCATTTGACTATCACATTGATTTGTACAGATGCTTGTGTTATAAATGTATTTGTAAAGTTGCTTTTGTTAAAAATGCATCAGCAATAGATCCTGTTGGACAGAAAAGAGATATACAAGTATGTCAGATAGTATTATTATAACTGATTAAATGCACATTTTTAGCAGAAAATTCTGGAAGGGAAGAGTTTAATCTCAGTCCAACTAATTTTGAAAAATAGGTTGAAAATTAAATGGGTTGCATTAGGCCACAAAGATTTTATCTTACAGGTCTGATTGCAGCCAGGGACAAAAATGCCTAGGAAAATCAGGGCTAGGAATCTTACTGTATTGTCCTTATGAGTGAACTAATTGCTACTCTGGAAGGGTGAAAATTTTTGAAATAGTTTATAGCTTCCAGATGCTGCAACATATATTACCAAAGCTCTGGGTATGCATTGTACCAGAGTCAGGTGACCAGATGTGATATTATTCTGTAATAAGCATAGAAATTATTATTTAGATAGTAGTGAGAGATATGACAGAACTCTTGTAGGATCACTGTTTTTTGGAACCTCACAGAATAGTTCTCTCACACACATCTCACACAACCACACACCTCATCTTGCCTTGCTGTAGTAAACAACTCAACAGTCATCTTCTTGCCTTGCTGTAGTAAGTAACTTAACTAGGGAATGGTAATTCTTTAGTCAGTAGGGAAAATATAGTGAGATTAGTTAAGTATTATTTTTCTGAACCTGTGTGAATCTATCCAACTGTGTTATTTTTTATGTCTCCTGTGACTGAAATGATGGTGTTTATTTTAACTAGATATTCATTATTCTCCTGTCTTCTATTTCATGATTTATTATTAAATATATATACCTTTCACTGTGGCTGGTCTTTTACAGAATAATTTTAATATCTTAAGAGTACTTATGCTTATTTTACTGACACTGAGGCCGCTTCTGAAAGCCTTGCTGCATTGGTAATACTCTACTATTTGTATTAGTATCAATTTTACTCAGTATAATTGGGTATCCTTGTAAGAGCCTTAGAGTAGCTGACTGGTGGCAGTATAATTACCTTATAGCCTGGACAGAGGGGGCACAGCTGGTAAATTTCCTAGGTTTGTGTGTGTGTGTGGGGGGGGGGGTGCACGCGCTTGTGTGCATGTGTAAATCAAATATCCAAGGGTGTGTGTCAGATACATAAAACAGGGACACAGAGCTCCAAAGTGGTTAGTGTGGAGTCTTGTTTGGGACCTGGAGAGAGAGAGAGAGAGAGAGAGAAAGAGGGTCCAGCTCCAGGCCTGGAGTGTGCAGCCTGTGTGCTCTTAAGGGAAATTGAGTTTGGTGCAGACAGCTGCATCTGAAAATACTATATGTATCCATTTTTGTTCATAGTAGCCATGCCTCACTGGTGTCACTGGTAAAGATTGAAGCACCTTGATTACTGGCCAGGAGTAAGGAACATAATATACATCATCCTTCTAGGCTGGATTTTCCTCTCTCTTTCATTGCAGACTGTGCATACGCCAGTACAGCTTCTGTAGGGATTTCTTCATTCAGAAGCTTCAAGACATTTTCTTTCTATCTGCCCTTGGACAACCTGTTGACTAGGGAGCACAGTGGTGTTGATGTCACATATGAATGATATCTGCTGACTACCTCCTTTGTTTTTATGTCATTGCTATGCCATGTGAGAGAGCTTCTTTGTGCCATAAAGATTTGCTGATATTTATTTCCATCATAGGCTCATACGAGGTTACTAGGTTAATGGCCTTGGGGCAATTACAAGCCTAGCCAAGAGTTTATCCCCAGAAAAAGAAACCTCAGTCAGCACCTGTCACCCCTATCAATAAGGGACACAGGTGGAACCCCTGGGACAAATTTGTGGTTTCCCATCCACTCATCAAGGTTGTGCTTGAAGAGGGTCAGCAACATAATTTGTTTGATGTTTATCAGAAGTCTATTCCAAAGACAGGGCAGCCTCTGAGACACAAATCTGTCTCTCCAGCCGGTTTTGTTGATGTCACATATTAGATTCAGGCCTTTCGAGTGGGTAATGCATGAGGAATTAGACTTGGGGATATGGAGCATCTCTAGTAGAGCAGGGTCAGAGATTGCCTTGCAGGAGCAAACACAGATCATACCTAAGTAATCTGTATGAAACCGAGTAGAGTGATAGCAATTTGAGCCTAGCCACATAAGACAGGTGTTGGAGGCCATGGATTCTCTTTGTGAGGTATTTCTGTGGCCTTTCCAGTTGGTGCAGATGTTTGGAGAGGTGCATACCAAACTGGGAATTATACTCGATTATTGGTCTAATGAGCTTCTTTTTTTCTGGATGCAATCCCTTTACTTATGAGATGAACCAAGTAAAAGGCTTTTCTGACCAATGCTGCTACATGATGATCAAATGTGAGATTGTTGTCAACCTTGGTACCCAGGTCTCCCACCACAGGTTGTATAATTAGGGGATTGCTATTGATGTGGTAATCAGTAGGGTCAGTGTTTTTGCCAAATGGTATGATGATGCATTTTTTTGCATTTAACTTGAGGCCATGACTTTGGCACCAGTCATTAGTTGCTGTGAGACACACTTGCAGTACGTTAACATCATTTGAGGAGTCAATGACAACACCCAACTTACAGTCATTCTCAAACTTGGTCAGCTACAGGCCTTTTGTCTTTACCTGGACCTCTGAGAAGAAGATGTCAAACAGTATGGGTCCTAGGACAGATCTCTGGGGGAAGTCCACTAGTGACAGGTCTGCTATCAGAGGTGGAGGTGCCTATTTTGATCTTGTGGGTCTTGTCAGTGAGTCATTTGGCCACCCACCTGATGATATAGGAATTTACTCCAAGTTGTGTTAGCTTTTTGATGATGCCTGAGGAGGGGGATTGTGTCAAAGGCTTTGGCCAAGTCAAGGTAAGCTGTATGTATGGACTTTCCCTCATCCAGGGCCTTGGTGACAGTCTCAAAGAAGTCAACAGATTCAACAGGCAAGATCTGCCCTTGACGAATAAGAACTGGGTGGGATCAAGTGCTTGGAGATTGCCTATGTCCTTGTTTATCAGATCTATAATAATATGCTCCATGGCTTTAGAGATCAGACTTGTCAAGCTAATGGGATGATAGTTTCCAGGATCAGTAGTGGCATCACTTTGTGCAAGGGGATAACAATGGCAGTTCTCCACTCTGCCGGAATGAAGACCGTACTTAGGCTGTGGTTGAAAAGGGTGCTCAGTGGTGAAGCTTGTTCTTGCAAGAGACGGTGCAGAATACAATCATGGATACTATCAGGTTCCATGGAAACTGTGTTCTTTGCTGTAGATACGGCCTTTAACACATGATCTACAGAGATGTGAGGTGCTGGACAATTATCGGGGATGTCAAAAGGGCCTTTGGGGTGACAGGGGGTGAGGTTTGCGGGGAACCTATCTGTTAGCAGGTTGGCTAAGTCAACAGGATCAGTGTAAGTGATACCATTAAGTACTAATTTGGAACAAATCTGGGCTTTGCCATGGAAGTTCCTGACATAATGTAAGAAGGCTTTGTGGTTTCCCTTTGTTTCAGAGGCTAGGTTTGATTCATAATTGGCTTTGCAAGTTTTCACTACTGATCTAATTTGCTTGTTGAGGCTAAGGAGGGAGTTTTTCCAATTTGGAATTTGTTCCTTTTTACCTTTGGACAACAGTTTCTTCCTTTTGTTGTAAAGCCTGTTGATAGAGGATGTCCACCAGACAGGTTTGTGTTTCCTTGGGTCTATATTAGATTATCAAAAAGTTAAAAGTTCAAACACCATATGGTCGATACCATATGTTCGAACTCTTAAATATTCAAAAATTTAAAAAAAAAAAAAAACTACCTGAAAGGGCAAGCCACACTGCACCCCCCCACACATCCCCGCTCTTTAAATATATCAACTCTGAGATCGCACTACAGTGCAGGGAATGGAAAACTTCCATTTCTACACTGTACGGAGATCTCACTTGAAATGTTCAAACATTTACATGTTCGATCATATGGTGTCGACCATATGACATTTGAACATGTTAATGTTCGATAATGTAATATAGACCCTGTTTCCTTCAGGGGTAGGTTTTAGTTCTGTTGGGTTTACCTGAATCAATGCAGTTCAGGTGCTTGTATACTGCATTGGTGTACTGTTCAGCATAGTTGTATACATCATCTGAGGGAGTTGGTGATGTGAAGCTACTGATACCCTCCCTTAGGAGGTTGTAGTCAGCTTTTGAAAAGTTTTTTAGCTTGATTATGGCTGGAGGGTGGGGGGACAGAAACTTCAAATGAGACTGACCAATGATCTGATCTCACCAGGGAAGAACATACTGTGGGAGTGGTGCAGCAGTCACCCATGTTGGTGACAACCAAGTCCAAAATGTTATCTCCCTTTTTTAATTTCTCCATATCTTTTGGGATTCTAATACTATGACAGGAATGGACCCCATTCCTAAGTCAAGGTATGATTAAAGTTCATGAAATTAGTATTGTTTCATGCTTTGATGTCAGCCAAAAGTGCTCTTTGCAGCACCTGCAATATGCCCAGTAATGACTCCTCCTGCAAATCATATGGAGTTACATGTATTGGTAGCATATCTCAATATGATTGTAGACTCTTTTTTACAAGACCCATTGCTCCTACTAGTATTGGAACTATCTGGGTAGCTTTTTTCCACATTGCCCTTGTTTCTGCTTGCAAAATCCTGATATTTTATGACACTCCCTGGGATTCATGAAGCTTGCGCCAGGCGCAGGCGTAGCATCAGCAATCTAACACCAAATATTGCCACCGAGCGATTCAGGTACGAGCTGTTTCCACGTGCACTACCTGCGTACACCACGGCCGCACAGCTCCTGGGGAATGTATGCTAATTACCCCATGTGCAGCAGCGTAACATGCAAATGAAGGTATATAGCTATTCAGGAAGTGTTGCAGGCATAGTGTAAGCATGCAGAAATGTAAACCAAAAAAAAAAAAAACGGTTTACATTTTTTCAAGTATAAAATCGGAGCCATGAGAGCGGACCAAACTCACGTATTATACTGTTAATATATGCCAATGGCTAAACACATAGCCATTGGCATAAAAAACATGCACAACATATAAAAAAGAACATTTAATGTCATGCCCACACTAACACGAAGTAAAATCGCAGTGCATTGGTGCGCAAACAAGATCACAATGAAAATATATTTATATGTAATAAAACTGCAATGTAACACATTTCATGAATTCCCCATAATAGTCAATGGCACGCATGCTATACCACACCATGGCGCAAGGGGCTGTGACAGTGTTCTGTGTGATAACTAGGAATTAGTAGTCAATGTCATGCAAATAAGACAAGTAATACTGAATTACAAAATCCACACCGATGTAAGGATGTACCTCACAGCATAGAGGTACAACACCGAGGTGTGGCCTGGAGATAAAGATGACATCAAGAGAGGGGTGCGCCACCTCAGCTGTAAGCACATTGGAGCATTGCTAATCCGGTTTGCCTGTTGCCAAGCAAAGCCACAGGATAGGGGTGTGTTGAAGTAGCCATAGCTTTGCTTAGCTGAGAGCACCCAAGGTAACCGAATGTACATGTGAACGTGGATGAAAACACACTCGAAACCTGGTAAACGGCTGTGCGCGGCATGCACCAGAGCTGAAACAGGAAGGATACAGGAAGAAAATAAGGAAATGATGCAGCATGGTAATTGGAGTACAAATGAGTAATTAACACCTAGGAACCCACAGTGGGCCATTGACAACAGCTAACAAGCCTGCTAGCAGCTACCTGCAGAACAGGAAAGGGGAGGTGCCGTACTGCAAAGAAAAGGGACCTGTCATAGCAGAACAAAGCAAACTTGCAGTAGATCAGCTACATAACACATTTCTCAACACAATCCTGGTTTGGGAAAGTACAGAACAAGAAAGCCGGCAGCTGGATGCATGCCTGACAATGGGAGGGGAATCGGGTTGAAAAGTGAAGTAAAGAGCAATAGATGAATCATGGCAGCCAAGCGTAATTCAACACCAAAGGCCCAACAATAGCAGTACCTGGTGTAAAATCCAGAATTAAGATACCCTGCAGCTGGAATAGAACATACACACCCAATTACACCAGCAGCATCCATAGCACAATAGTATAAAGTGTGAAAGCACCTCACACACACTTGTGTATTCCCAGACACTCTGCACCATTGGTGTATACAGATGGGAAACTTTTAATACGTACATGTTAGGGGCTGCCATAGCTTTGATTCACCAGCATGTGTTGGAGACTGAAGGTGGTGTGGAGGATGATGCTGACAACCATCTCAGGCACCGGAGGAGGAGAAAGAGTGTTCAGACCCAGGGTAACCTGCCAGGGGCTACATGATCTGGAGATAGTAGAGCATTACAGGGTGGACAGGGACATCATACAGCAACTTGTTGAGCTGTGCCAGCCATGCCACAGAGCCAGAAATAACAGAGGGGAACCCATCCCAGTGGATACGAAGGTATGTGTAAGCATGAGAATACTAGCCACAGGTACCTTTCAAAGGCCCACTGGGGATATCATGGGGATCTCACAAGCATCAGCATCCAGGGTACTCCACCAGTTCCCGGATGCCATGTTACCACATGCCAATGAGCACATATACTTCCCCTGAAAGCAGGAGTAGTTGGCCAGCAACATGCATCTCTTCCACTGTGTGGCAGACTACACGGAGGTACTGGGTGCAATAGACTGCACGCACATACACATCAAGTCACCACCCGTTGAGCAGGGTAGGCGCTACATAAACCACAAGGGATACCCCTCCATCAACTGCCAGGTCATGTGCAATGCCCAGGGCATTATCATGGATGTGTGTGCTGGCAGCCCTGGAAGCTATCACGACTCCCACATCTGGCATGCCTCACAGCAGCATCAGGTATTTCCCAGGGGGGACATCCCATATGACCACCTGGTGGGGGATGCTGGCTATGCAGTGGAACCAGGGATAATGACTCCCATCAGAAATGAACACACACCCATGCAAGAATGCCATAATGAGGCACACGCACAAACCAGAATCATCATAGAGCGTGTGTTTGGGATGCTGAAATCAAGGTTCCGTTGCTTGGACATATCTGGTGGAGCCTTGTAGTACTCTCCAGGCATGTGTGCCCATATCTTCATAGTATGTGCCATGCTACACAATATGATCCTGCAGAAACAGCAGCAGCAAGGACAGAATGGTGAAGGCCCTCACAGCCCACCACCATTGCCAAGGGCCCCACAGGCACAGAGGGACTCAGACCACGAACACCCTGTGCCAGCCCCAGGAGGCAGATGGAGGCATGCCCAGTATGCCCATGCCTTGGCAAAGAGGGAACGTATAGCACACACACTGACAGTGTAGGCACCTACAGACTGACACCCTTCTCCACCTGCACACACAGTAAACATGGATGGCACACACACACACGACCACCTGTAAATTGTCATGTATAGATGGTTTACTGTGTGCATTCTACATAGGCATCCCTCAACTATTGTACACACAACTGCCATTGGCACAAGTTAAGTCAATACCTGAACATTAAATTAAGCTATCAGCATGTGTTGATACTGTATGTATAGGTTCTTAGGTAGGTACTTGCCTAACTGCCCAAGGGCATTCATAAGCCTAGCCAAAATGTGTCTGCTGTTGCCACCCCATTGATTAACTAACTGTCCCTCTGTGGAGCAGAGGCAATTGTGGGATTCCTGGGATGTATCCACTGTCCCCCATCCACTCTGCAAGGATTTCCTGGAGTGTTAGTGAGGGGCTCCATATAATGTAAGCAGAGATGTAGTTCCAAAGCATGGGGAGTACCTGTGACAGGAATCTGTCACTCCAGCATCTTCCAGTTATGGTTGTGGCAAGGTGTAGCTCATTACAGTGTGTGGCTCACTGTGACATGGATTCCCATAGGTGGAGCATATCCATTAAGCCTGACTTGGACACAGCTTTGTTGACCAGCAAATGTCATCTCTGAGTAAATGAGATGCACTGAGTAATGCAAGAGTTTATGCAGTCTGGCAATATAGGACACATGTCTGAAGGCATTATTCATCTTGGTGATGTACGTTCGTGGCCCTTCCAGCTGTTGGCTGTGTCTTCTGAAGTACATCCAAAATGGGTTATCATACTTGATGATGGGATTGATGAGTGATGAGTAAAGGGGCAAAATAACATCAGTCTGTTTAGATGTGAACCCTTAAATAATCAGATGGCCTACATAGACGGATGTCCTAACTACTTTGCAGATATGATTGTCAAAGGAGAGATCACCATCTAATGTAGTCCCCACATGCCCATTACGTCATCTGAGTTATAGTGTCTGCCACTCATGTGTTAATATGTGTGTGTGTAGTTTCCCAAAATGGAATGACCATGCAGTATGTGGCCTTTAGCTGGAGGCCATCACTCTGACACCCTGTGTTGGTCTATGTGAGGCCCCTTGAAGAACGTCTGTGACAGCTGGACTTTCAGTTATGGCTCCCAGTTTGCAGTAATCGCCAAACACAGTCTTCTGTAGTCCACCTGTGTTAGCCTGCACCTCTGAGAAGTATATGGCAAAACAGTAAGGGTCCCAGGACTGAGTCCTGTGGGACACCAGTTGTGACTGGTCAAGAGTTGAAACTGGAGACTGCTAGGCTTACCATGTGGGTTTTGTGTGTAAGCCTGTTGGCAAACCAACCTGTGATATATGGGTGTATGTACTGGCTGGTGAGTGTAGAAATAATACCTGAGTGGGGAATGATGTTAAAACCCTTGGCGAGGTTCAGGTAGTATGTGTGAACTACCACACCCCACACCTAAAGTCTAGGTGACTGTAAGATGTCAAACAGGTTCAGTAGGCATGATCTGTACTCAGTCAAGCTGACCTGGGTTGGGTCAAGTGTCTGGAGGTTACCATTGTCTATGTTAATGAGTGCCATGAGGATGTGCTCCATACCCGTGCAGATCAGGCTACTCAGGCTTATGGGGTGGTAGTT
Organism: Protopterus annectens; assembly: GCF_019279795.1. NCBI lineage: Eukaryota > Metazoa > Chordata > Ceratodontiformes > Protopteridae > Protopterus > Protopterus annectens. The sequence goes on along the minus strand of NC_056731.1, from coordinate 497,279,330 downwards.
ACCATGGTCAGTTGTGTCACCACCTTGGTGGAGTGGAATAGCTGTTGCCATGCGCCATTGAATGGCCATGTAGCCTATGTAGAGGCTGATGTTGAATTGCTATATTAGGCGGGGGGGGTCACTTTGTCTTGTAGTGTCTGCAGGATGCAGTCTGGGATACCATCTGCCTCCATTGATGCTGTGTCACACCATTTGAAAGGGCCATTACCACCTCAGATGTCTGGGATACTGTACATTTTGGGTAATGTTGTGGGCCCTCTAGGGGGTGAAGCTTGCACCGAATGTATCATCAAGTGTGTTGGTGATATCAGTAGGGTCAGTATATTCAGTGCAATATTGCACCAGCACAGTGCAAATCTGTGTGTTACTGCTTAGATCCTTGACATAGCCAAAGAAGTCTTTGTGTTCATCTTCCGAATCCATACCTATTTACATGTGGATGTCAGCCTTTGATGATTACATGAGTAACATAAGTGTCTTGCTAATACTGGTCATGGATGTCTGGAATTTGCTGTTGTTCTGGACTACTGTCCTACTTCTGTTGTATAGCCTGTATATTGCAGGGGTTCAGCAGACTGGTGTCCTTGTGTAGGAGTAGCGAGTCCTGGTTTACCACTGATGGCATGACCCATACATCTTTGTAGGTGCTTATAGAGTGCATTTGTAATTCTGTCTGTATCTTGAGCAGTGTCATCCTTGAGCATGGGGGCTGTGAACCCTCCCACCTCTGTCATTAGTACTGTGAATTTAGTTGTAGGAAAGGTATTCACTGTGTGTTCCTTGGGTGGGGGAGATGGTTGGGAGTAGAAATCATCAGAGAATAGTTCATGGTCAGATCTAAACAGTGACCAGTTTACCTCGGCTGTAGTGCACCTGTTGCACATGTCAGTGATTACCACTTCTAGTATGTTTTCACCTCTCATTAGTCCATCTACCAACTGATACAGGCCATATGAGGTGATAAATCCCAGGAAGTGCTGGGCCTGGAAGTGAATACTCGAGTAGGTTATCCAGTTAAGTGTAGGGTAGCCGACATTGACCAATAACAGGGTGTCTGGTAGGACTGTCATGTTTACCACTATCTCCAGATAGTTGTAGTGGTCCTGGGTCATGGAGGGTTATCTGTAGCAACTCACAGTTTGCATTTCAGTCGTGGCTGATGTTACCTGCACATGGATGATCACAGAGGTATCATGCTGCCCCACTAACATGGAAGTGTAGGTATCCCCGATGAATATGGATACACCCTCTCCATGTCTGTGCCAGTCCATGTTCAGTGGCTGAAATGTGTGTTATGGGTTGTAATCTGGTAGTGCCGGTGTGCTCACAGGAGCCTTATACATGTCCCAGTCACAGAACAGATGTAGATGTCATCCATACTGAGGGGTGCTGTGAGTGCGTGCATGTTGTGAGTACTACCCCTGGTGTTGAGTAGCCTAACCCTCATTGATTCCGCTATTGTACAGTTCATGGAGGTGAGATTCACCTCTGAGACCTGCCTAAAAATGACACCATGGGGTGTCAGTAGTCTTGCCCAGCATTCCAAAGCCTTAGGCTGACACATGCAAGTTGGTATGACATTGTTGCAGGCATGTTTCCCATCTGTGCTTGTGTCCCATCTTTCCTGTAGGTAACCTACTGGTAAGCAATACAAAGCCTGAAACCTATACAAGTCCACTAGCTTCCAAGATAGGCTTTTGGAGTGATTATGTATCAGTAGTCTGCATGCTCTTGCTGTACTTAACTGTTGTCTGACTACATGGTGATTTTTACACTGTATACTGTGATCAGAAAACTCTGTATAATCACATATGATGTTGGAGATTTCCTGCACTGTAGAGGTTCGCAGATAGGTAGTAGGCTATCTGCCCAACAGCATTTAGAAGCATAGCTACATTGTGGTAGCTTTATCTGCACCATTGATGAAGTAACTGAGCCTCAAGCATAGCCAATGAAGTGATTCCAGGCAGAGTTGCTGGAAGCTGTTGAAAACTGGGGTGCTGTATGGTGATAGGGGCACATAGTGATCTCAAAAGGGCATGTCAACATGACAACCCAACAGCATTCAATTTCCCCAACAGGTCTTGCAGCTTTAAAGCTTGAGTGGCTCCCCCACACCCAGGCTGTATGTTTCTGGGACACATGATCCCAGGGGTGTATATACTGTTGCCCAGTCACACATCAAGGTTTCCCCTGAAGTGTGTCAGTGAGTGGCTATGCCAAATGTAGTTAGGATGTTAATGTATAGTCTCCCAATTCATGTGTCATGTCGGTATTTCGAGAAGCTCACTGGGTGTGGGTGGTTCCGCCTGTTGTGTAGCCAAGCTTACACATAGGATTCATGGACATAGGAAATAGGCAGAAGGAATGTTAATGTCAATAGTGTAATGGCTACAGCATTTGCATAATATCTGTGCAGTCGTGGTTCAAGTTCTAATAAAGTCAGAGATGTTGTACATGTTACATAGTATACCTTAACCACAGCTTGCATATATAGGTAGTATTCCACAGAATAATAAACATTTGGAACACACATAAACCCATGTGTGCCGGAGAATACAGTTAACAGACAATGTAATGTTATGTAAGCACATAATGAGATGTTATGTCACTGAAATGTATATATCCTGAGTAGTTAGCAGAAGTGGCCATATTGGCGTGCACAGGTTGTAGGATGTAAATTTGTTTAACTGTGTACAACCACTGGTATAATGTCGCACAAACACATTTAAAGCTGCTTACAACTGCTTAAATTAGCCTTATTCTGTAGTAAAACATGTCTAATACATTGCAGGTGTTGAACCCTGGACCATGCACACCATAGTCATGGGGCCTACTACTAAGCCATCTAATCTGTATACATGGTAAGTGGTCTTTAGACTACACCTTATACTACAGGCATTTCACAGTACAAACCACAAATGGGACAGTCACTTTGTGTACATATGTATTGTACATTGTAATGTACTGTAATGTGTGAATCAACATATACAAGTTTACATATGTATAAGTGTTACAAATTAATACTAAATATATCTATATCTATATATATCTATATATATATATATATATATATATATACATATATATATATATATATATATATATATATATATATATATATTATATATATATATATATATATATATATATATATATATATACACATACATGTCACTGGCTTGTGCACATAGAAATAAATATATATATATATATATATATATATATATATATATATATATATATATATATATATATGGATCTACCTGACTACATCGAAACTACAGAAGAGCGAAAACGACTTCACTGACTCCAGAAGATCGACAAGGCAGAAGACCGACGGAAGAAGACACCGACGCTGAGAACACTGAGATGGGGAAAGGATGTGTAAGTATGCGGTAGTGATGGATGTTAGGGTGCGAGTAAGGTAAGTGTGCGATGTTGACGGTGTGTAGGGATAGGGGTGGGATAAGTGAGTCAGGGTTAGGGCGCGGGTTAGGTAAGGGTGCGAGTGAGCTAAGTGCGCGATGATGGCGGTGTGTAGGGATAGGGGTGGGATAAGTGAGTTAGGGTTAGGGCGCCGGTTAGGTAAGGGTGCAGTAGTGATAGTTTTTGGGTTAGGGGCAGGTTAAGTGAGTTAGGGTTAGGGCGCGGGTTAGGTGAGTGTGCGATAGTGACGGACCTTAGGGTAAGGGTTTGGGTTAGGGTTGTAGATAGTTGTGTATGTATGGGTTAGTGTTGGTTTGTAAGGATTTTGGTGTGCTTGTGTTGTGTGTGTGGGTTTTGGATAGGGGATTTGTTTTGTTTGTTGTGATGATGTGTCGAGTGTATGAGGTGTCGTGTTTGTGAACTGTTGATTTATGTGGTGTCGGTGAAGTCGTTTTCGCTCTTTTGGTGTTTCGATGTAGTCAGGTAGATCCATATATATATATATATATATATATATATATATATATATATATATATATATATAAACATTTATGAACACACTTTGTGACACAGAAGCATTCCAAATGGATAGAAGTGTACGCAAAACACATGCAGCTCTGGTATTATAACTATTAATACTAACCTAATTCCCCATAGAAGCAATGGTTGCTATCTATGTGGAGATTGGTGTGGGGGAGGACCACTGGCTAATGGAGTATGCATCAAGGAGGGCCTGTATTGGATGTTCATTGCATGAACTGGAGGGGTACACATGGAGTATGGGCACAATGTAAAAAGAATACAAAACAAGAACCATTCTCATCCATAATACACACTGTCAGGTCACATTGCAACACTGACTTCAACAAACATGTGAATATTAACAGGTATCATACATTAACAGGTATCATACCAGTTAGTGGGGGAGGACCATAGCCAGTGGTCCTCCCCCACACCAATCTCCACATAGATAGCAACCATCAAACAACTTAAATGGTTAGAACTACATAACCAACTACAATATAATCAACTTGTAATCACACAAAAAATTCTGTACCACCCTACTAACACTCCTATCCTCTCTAACCTGATCTCCCATATAAAATCTTACAATGCTACGCCAGCTAGCAAGTTACTAATTGCCAACATTAAATCTAATAACAAAGCTGGGGACTCACTTTACCAATGTGGTGGGCAAAATCTGGAACAACCTTCCTACAACACTGACCTCTCTTTCATCTACTCCACTCTTTAAGAAACACCTCAAAGATCACCTAAAATACATTGGCTATGTCCCTGCTCAATGCCTGACTAAATATTCTTATTCTCCTTTCTGCCCCTTTTCCCTACCTCCTGGGCTACTGCCCTCCACAGTTCTAACTATTACAAGCTAACTCTTCTCTATTTATATCTTCCAGCCTACTTCTCTTCTCCCTCTTTGACTAAGTGAATGTCAATTTGCTTTTCATGCTAATTTGCTTTTCTTGTCAAAAATTGTATGAACTTGTGCTGATTGTACCTTATAACTCATTGCTTAATTGCTGGTTAAACCTATACCAACTTTGATTCACTCAAATTGCTTGTACTCTCCTTACAACCATTTTGTGCTTCAAAATGTATTTTTTAGCTTGTTTTGTTTATTCTAATTATTGTATGTAGTAATCTTATCATAATTGGAGCTTTTCTCCCCGGGCCTCTACTGAAAAAGGATATGTATCCAGCTAGACTAGCCCGGTCAACAAATATAAAATAAATAAAAAATAAAAAAATTATGTACACCAACTGACTTACACATTTGTTTGCAGTAGTGAGGAACGGCTGTAGTACACTGTACATACTAAACACCATAAAAGTTGTACATATCTCAGATGCCTCAGTGGTAAAGCCAGTGACTGTGGTGTTCATGGTCCTGGTTTCAAGACCTGCAAGGGCTGTTACATAATTATGAGGTCCCGAATAAGGGATGTTGGATGCAGGGTGATTAAAGCACTTTTAAGCAGACGTTAGCTGGTTATTGTGCTGGTAAGTGGCGCTTAAACATGAATACATGGATAAGCGCTACATAGGTTTAACCTTTGCTGAACATCGTGCAGATCATGGGCAAAGCCGCTCACAACAGCTGAAATGTGCATTAATCACCCTTGCACTACCAGTGCCTGCTCTGAGAGGTAAAATGACCACTGCCAGGATTACCCAACCATGTACACAATCTTCACAATAACCTACCACTAAGCTACCTGAGATGTATCAATGGCAGTTGTGTATTCTGACAGGTTAAAACACAAAAGGGGGGATTGTGGGGAAATAGAACAAACTGCCATGTACCCAATGAAAGATGTATGCTATATATATATAAATATATATATATATAAATATATATATATATATATATATATATATATATATATATCAACATATATAGAAAGAGAGAGAGGGAGATATATGTCGATATGAGACCTGATCATTACCAACATGGGGACTCTATGCTCCACACGAGAAGTATATCCCTCATTGGTAAGATCAGACCATAAATTAATTTCACTGGATGTCCACATCCCGACCCCACCCCCAGCCCAGGAAACCACAGTGAAAAACTTCTCAAAAGCAAACTTCTCACTTCTCAAAACCGAAGTGGAATCCTTCAAGGCCCCAGGGCCAGTGGAAACTATGGCCCAAACTGCAGAATCCTATATAAACACATTCTACGGCCATCTCCAGGAATGCATGGATCATGCTATCCCAAACAAAACCAAGACCCAATCATCCAAAGGCAGGCGTCCAGTTTGGTGGACCCCAACTGTACAACAGAAGGAGGAAGCTACTACATGATAGAGCAAAATCCCTAATAGAGAAGGCATCTCTGATCAGTACTAGCAAAAAATTATGATCCCTCAAAATCCTCCAAGGCCAGCTTCGAGAGAAAAATTGCACAGGACACCAAAGACAATCATAAGGCTTTTTTCAGTTATGTTAGAAACCTGGGATGCAACTCCCAGACTTGTTCTGAGTTGATTCTAAATGACAAAAAATACACTGAACCCACAGACATCGCCAATATCCTGGCAGACAATTTCAGTGCAAACTTCTCCCCCCCCCCCAAAAGAGCAAGTATCTATCCCGGCAGAGGGCTGCCTCCCAAACATCTCTGATGCTCAGGTGAAGGCTGCCCTCTCCAAAGCAAAAAACACTGCTTCCATGGGACCAGATGGCGTCCCAGGTTGCATCCTACATGAACTCCAAGAGGAACTAATCCCTCAAATAAAACAGCTATACAATCTCAGCCTCACTACAGGATATGTGCCCACAGAAAGGTGTACAGCAACAGTGGTCCCACTCCACAAAGGTGGAGCCTCTATGGACCCTGGAAACTATCGCCCCATAAGCCTGACTAGCTTAGTCTGCAAGGCTATGGAGAGGATCATCATGGAGCTCATAAACAAAGACATTGGGGACCTACAGACACTAGATCCTACCCAGTTCGGCTTTGTCAAGGGCAGATCCTGCCTTTTGAACCTGGTTGACTTCTTCGAAACAGTCACCAAAGCCATAGATGAAGGGAAGGTAGTCCACACAGCCTATCTGGACCTTGCAAAGGCATTTGACACAATACCCCACTCGGGCATCATAGATAAGCTATCCAGCTTAAATATAAACCCCTATGTCACAAGATGGGTCGCAAACTGGCTCAAAGACAGAACCCACAGAGTGAGAGTTGCTGGGGCCATGTCAGACTCGAAACCGGTCACAAGTGGCGTCCCACAGGGTTCTGTCCTGGGACCACTCTTGTTCGGTATATACTTTTCCGAGGTACAGGCAAACGTGGGAGGACTATGGCTCACCAAGTTCGCAGACGACTGCAAACTGGGCGCCATAATCAACTCTCAAGCTGACACAAACATCCTTCAAAAAGGTCTCAGAGACAGATAACTGGTGCCAGTGCCATGGTTTAAAGCTAAATGCCAACAAATGCACAGTCATACCCTTTGGCAAAAACAATGTGCCCACAAATTACCACATAGGCGGAAACCCATTAAGTACAGAGAAAGTTATTAGGAACCTGGGGACCCAAGTTGATAGCAATTTCTCCTTTGAAAACCACATTACCAAAGTGGTTAGAAAGACCTTCTACACAGCCCACCTCATCACGAAGGGTTTCACATCTAGATCAAGAGAGGCAATCATGCCCCTTTATTCATCCCTCATCAGGCCCATCATAGAATACAATGCCCCTTTTGGGATGTACCGTACCCGACACCTGCAGCAATTAGAAAGACCCCAAAAGTATCTCACCAAGAGGATCAAGGGTCTCAAACAGATGCCATATGCTGCTCGGTTAAAAAAACTCCAGCTCTACTCAGTTGCATACCGCCTACTTCGAGGCGATCTATGCCTGACATACAAAGCTATGTCAAATCCAGAATTAATGGACATGCTCCACCTCAGTAAATCTAAATCCCTTAGAGCCACATGTTCGAGGGACTTGAACCTCAGCACAGAAATAAATAGAACTTGCTGGAGGGACAGGTTCATAACCCAGAGGTTCACTTCGCTCTGGAATAGAATTCCAGTTCATGTGAGGCAGAGCACCTCACTGAATCTCTTCAAGAAGAATCTCAATAGGTGGATGGGGGATCGTAGGTTTGTCCCAGGGATTACTCCCGTGTCACCATTAGACAGAGGCACAGTAATCTAAACCTTAAAAAGGGCACAGTATACACAAATCAAGGGGTGGCGTAAGCCATACAGAATCGGGCTAGGCTTATAATTGCCCCAGGGCAGATAGCCTAGTATGAACTTATGAACCTATGAACCTATGATATATAGGGATATACATATAAATGTAGATATATAGATAGGTTAACAACATCTACACAACCATGGAGGTACAGATAAACGGGATACCTACTGCTTGACATACCGACGCTCGTAATCACGAGGCTTAAAGACTGAAAGACCAGAGTACCAAAACACCAGAAGCATGAGATTTAAAATCCTGATGTTAAGGGGCGTTCAGTTAGTGCCTCTGGTGTTGCGGTTCAGGTATGTTACTGTGTGTAAGTGTGTTTCTGAGGGCTTTAGTGTGTGTAAGTGTGTGTTCTCAGTGTGTTGTGTATTTCTGAGGGACTGTAATGTGTGGGTGTGGGTTTGCTTTGTGTGTCTGTCTGTGCGATCTCGGAGGTAGAATATTAAAGTAGGGGGGTGTGGGGGGTGCAGTCACCCACATGGGGGGTGTAGGGGGGCTTGCCCACCTGCTCATACATAGTGTAGGATGGTTTGTCTGGATGTGGTGGGTAGCAGTGTGCCTCTGTGTGTTCTGTGTTTGTGTTACTTTTGCGAGTTTGACTGTCGCGAGTTGGAGTGTTTGGTAATGTGGGGTTTGGGACTCTGGGCCCGGTACTGTGGGCGTCAGAATTGTGTGCGTTCGGGATTCCATAGGTATCCCATATACAGCGGTTGAAGTGTTCATATATGAGTATAACATGGACCACAACAATCACACATTCTGCCACGATCAAACTATATGAACAAAGGTTATGGAGAGTATATGTCTATACACTATTACAAATATGTGCTATGGACATGAGCTAAGGACAGAGTTACCACGTGTCCCACTTTGCAAGGGGCAGTCCCTCTTTGGGTGGTTGTGTCCTGACCAGAAATATTAAAAATGGCAAATGTCCTGTGATTGTAGGACATAATTATATCCCATATTTTATGTAATAGTTGCATAAAATAGTTATGTCTGTATCTAAAATACCTAAATGTTACAAGAAACAGAATAAGCAACTAAACTGCTACAAGAATAAGCTTTTATTTAGGCAAAAAAGCAAAGTTCTATCCTTTGTACTGACCGTGGGTATGTGTCGGCCTGTAAAATCTGATGTGTGTCCCAAAAATGTCCCACTATGGCCATTTGAAAAGGTGGCAATCCTAGCCAAAGAGGGTCAGTCACCAACACAACTCCAATGACTGCAAATACTTATGACAGAAATACACAGACAGCTTTCATGTAGCAACACTTTATGACATTCCGATGTATTGCCGAAAGGATTCAAGGGCTAACATCACCTGCATGCTATACAGGAACCATTTAATAGTGCCTTAATGAATCAGCCTGCAATTACCATAGTATTAGTCCACTAAAGGATAGGTGTTCATATAGGGAAGGAACCCTCACACAGATATCAAATATGTATAAAAGCAGTTTCTATACACCTGCATCTGCTATGTACACCCACCAACATCTCCCACACACCCAAACCAATTACAATACATACTGTAATAACATCACAAATTATTCACTCACTGTACGACATCTGCAGAAGCCTTAACATACCTTGTCAGAGACGCACTAACATGGCCCTATGTGAAATAGTTGCTGTTATACAATGGAACAGCTGCTGATGTTACAGGGTTTGTTTGCACTAATCCCATTTCAGAGGGTTGTGTGTAAACCAGGAAGTGTTACCAATTACTGATTAACAGCACAGTATGATACACATTTACACCAAACCAAAGATGTCTAGTGAGCACACTGTAAACCACCTAACATTATATGCATAGCCATACAGACAAGCTGCTCAAACATCCTTGCCAGACTGAAACATCTGCAGAAGTATCAGGTACAAACAAACCCTGCATAAGTAGCAATGTTCTGAAATATAACAGCTGTACTCACATGTAGAACAGCATCTTCTAGACATTACACACAATCCATGGGAGTCATGAAGCTAATATATCTCTGTGTGTCTCCATATAGCTGTTGCAGTACATCACAAACAACACATCCAGACCATCTTCCTTGAATGTAAGGCAAAGGGACAATGCCCAAGTGGAGTACTCAATTATACACCACTGTTGCCATGGTATTAGCTAATGGAATAGCTGCACAGCTGATGTGCTTGTAATTAACTACTTTGGAACACCAATTGATGGTCAGGATAGCACGTTATTGATATTTAACTATAAAAGGATGGCTTGTCACACATTCAAACTATCTGTATATACCAGCAGAACATTGCAAAGAAGACTGAAACACAAACTGAAAAAGACTGAAATAACAGTCAACGACACCTCGGGTTACTAATAAGGTATGTAGAACACTCAGTATGTCTGTGTATGTAGTACCTGTTCTGTAATACTTAAAGTGTACGCAATGCATATAGTGGAAACAGTTATCTTGTAGTGATGTATTGTTGAGCATAGTAATGCTTGTAGTATTTATGTGTGTACTGCTGTAGGTCACAAGACAAACACCTCATACACCACAAGGGATGCTATATAAGGGCTTTGAACCCAACTATTCATCTCCAGCCGCTGTCAGTGGCAGGGTCGGTCCAACAAGTATGTGCTATAACAGGGGATAGTATATGTTGATACATTGTAACAGTAGGCATATGTATGGGTGTATTACTGAGAATAACATGTCAAAGGTGGGCCTACTGTGCAATTATGATTTGCATTGTGGGATATTGTGCCAATAACGGTGTAATGTACAGTATTGTAGGCAGATATGTATTACATTTTACATAGCATTACTGTTATGTTAGGCAAACGTTAGTTATGTCTATTGGCATTTACAATACACAATAACAAGATACATATGACTTGAAGTCACCTGGCAGTTTATCAGCATGATAGCAAAGTAAAATGGAAGAGCTAGTTAATTATCCATGCACATAACACATGTAATAGGTTCATAGGTTCATAGGTAGGTGCTAGGCTGTCTGCTCAAGGGCATTTATAGGTTCATAGGTTCATACTAGGCTATCTGCCCTAGGGCATTTATAAGCCTAGCCCAGAGTTTTGTGGCTTTCGCCACCCCTTTAGTTTGAAGGATACTATGCCCATTATTTTGCTGTGCCTCTGTCAAGCAGTGACACTGAGGTTATCCCTGGGGTATACCTGCGATCTCCCATCCATTGGTCAAGATTTCTCTTGAACAAAGCCAGCGAGGTGCTCTGCCTCACATGTACCGGGATTTTGTTCCACAGCATAGGGAGTCTCTGGGTGATGAATCTGTCCCTCCAGCACGTCCTATTAATAGCCGTGTTGAGGTTTAAGTCTCTTGCCCTTGTAGTTCTGATGGATTTAGATCTTTTGAGGTGAAGCATGTTCATTAATTCCGGGTTGGACATGGCCTTGTATGTCAGGCACAGGTCACCTCTGAGCAGACGGTAAGCGACTGAATAGAGCTGGAGTTCCTTCAGTCGGGCAGCATAAGACATATTTATAAGCCTAGCTAGAGTGTGTTGGCTTCTGCCATCCCCATAGGTTAGTTCCCTGTGCCTCTGAACAGCAGAGCCATTAGTTCCCTGCACCTTTGTCCAGCAGAGCCACTGCAGTGATCCCCGGAGTACATCTGTCTCCCATCCACCCGTCAAGGTTTCTCTTGAAGAGTACTAGTGAGGGGTCTGCCTGATGTACATTGGAATCATGTTCCAAAGCATGGGGAGACTCTGGGTCAGGAATATATCCCTCCAGCACATCCTAGTTATTGTTGTGGTTAGGTTTATATCCCTAGAGCATGTGGTTCTCAGGGGCTTTTGTTTAGGTGGAGCATATCCATCAATACTGGGTTGGACATGCGCCTTGTATGTCAAGCAGAGATCACCTCTGAGTACGTGGTATGCAACCGAGTACAGCTGGAGTTTCTTTAGCTGGGCTGCATAGGTCAGTAATCCTCTTGTTCTGGTACTTTTGTGGTCTTTCAAGCTGTTGCAGTTGTCTTGTAAGGTACATCCCAAATGGGGAGTTGTATTCTTTAATGGGTCTAATAAGTCATGAGTAGAGAGGCACAATAGCCTCCTTTGTTCTGGATGCGAACCCATTTGAGATTAGAGGGGCCACGTAGAAGGATAGTCTAACCACCTTGGCAATATGGTTATCAAAGGAGAGATTGCTATCTACTTGGGTTCCCAGATCCCTTATTACATTTTCTGTATGTAGGGGACTATCATCTATGTGGTTGTCTGCGGGTAATTAGTTTTATCCAAAGGGGATGACTATGCATTTTTTGGCATTCAGCTTATGGCTATGATATTGACAACAGATATCTGTCTCAGGGAGACCCTTCTGGAGGGTGTCTGTATCAGCTGAGGAACCAATTATGGCTCCTAGTTTTTAGTCGTCTGCAAACCTTTTCAGCCAAAGCCCTCCTGTGCATGCCTGTACCTCAGAGAAGTATATACCGAACATGAGGGGTCCTAGGACTGAGCCCTGGGGGACGCCACTTGTAATTGGTTTACAGTCAGATCTAGGGTCTGCAACTCTCACTGTGTGGGTTCTGTCCGTGAGCCACTCTGCAAACCATCTCATGATGTAGAGGTTAATGTTCAAGTGGATGGGTATGTCGATAATACCAGAATGGGGAATGGTGTTGAAAGCCTTTGAGAGGTCAAGGTAGGCTGTGTGGACCGCATTACCCTCAACTACTGCTTTGGTAACTGTCTCAAAGAAGTCCACCAGGTTTAGGGGGCATGGTCTGCCCTTAACAAAGCCAAACTGGGTGGGGTCAAAGGTTTGGAGGTATCCAATGTCTCTGTGAATGAGGTCCATGATGATGTGCTCCATAGCCTTGCAGACCAGGTTAGTCAGGCTTATAAGGCAATAGTTGCCGTGGTCCATTGTGGTGCCACTTTTGTGGAGTGGGATAACTGTTGCTGTGCACCCTTTAGTGGCACAAAGCCTGATGCGAGGCTTTTATTGAACATGATGCTTAAGTGGGGAGCCAGTTCGTTCTGAAGTTTGTGTAAAACACAGCCTGGGATGTTGTCTGGTCCCATGGATGCTGTGTTTTTGGCTTTAGACAGTGCAGCTTTTACCTGTGTAGTTGTGATTACAGGGACTCTGCTTTCTTCCTGTATAGATATGGGCCCTTTAGGGGGTGAGAGGGGGGTAAAGTTAGCAGTGAACCTATCTGCCAGGATGTTGGCAATATCAGTTGGTTCTGTAATTTTCATGCCTTTGTGTTCTAACTCAGAGCAGATCTGGGTGTTGCCATCGAGATTCTTGACATAGCTATAGAATGCTTTGTGGTTGTCCTTAGAATTAGTGGTGATTTTGTTTTCGTAGCTAGCTTTGGAGGATCTTATAAGGGATCTCAGCTTCTTACTGAGGCTGACCAGGGAGCTCCTCCACTCATGGGATTGTACTCTCTTTTGCAACAGTTTTTTCCTTCTTTTGTAGAGTTTGTTTATGACAGGGGACCACTAGATTGGCTTCCTTGTTTTGGAGGATAGCATCTTGGTTCTATTTGGGATAGCACGATCCATGCACTCGTGTAAGTGCTTATAGAGTGCATCTGTGTAGGATTCAGCAGTTGTAACTGTATTGTCCATCTGCATGGGTGTCATGAAGTTCAACACTTCTGTCTTAAGAAGCATGAAGTTGGCTTTAGAGAAATATTTTACTGTGGTTTCTTTAATGGGGGGTGGGGCTGGGATGTGGATATCAAGGGTGATTAGCTTATGGTCGGATTGGACCAAAGAGGAGTTGACTTCAGGTATGAAACACCAGTCACTCATGTTGGTAATGACTAGGTCTAGGATCTTGTTGCCCCTGGTGGGGGTGTGGATAAGTTGATCCAGGGCATTGGAATTTATGAATTACAGAAAGCTTTGAGCTAATGAGTTGGTACACGAGTAGTTTTCCCAGTTAATGGTGGGGTAGTTGAAGTTGCCCATTATTAGGGTGTTTGGTTGAACCCTAATATTTTCCAGTACATCAAGAAAAGAGGAGTGGGAATCCTGGGACATGGTGGTGGATCTGTAGCAAGCTACAATTTGGATTGTAGTTTTGCCCAGAGTTAGTTGCACTTGGATAACCTTGGATGCATTGTACTGAGCAACTAGCCTGGAGGTGTGGATATCCTTAAGGAATATGGACACACCCCCGCCTTTGGTGTTTCGGTCCAGGTTACATGGCCAAAATGTGTGTTATGAGTTATAGCCTGGTAGTGCAGGTGTGCTCTCTGGAGCCTTGAACTAGGTCTCAGTCACTGCACAGATATCAATGTTCTCCATTTTAAGGAGTGCCTTGAGTGAGTGCATTTTGAGATTTAGACTTCTAGCATTGAGTAGCATTACCTTTAGTTTTTGCTTGCCTGTTCCTGTTATGGTGGTGAATTTGTTATTTGAACCTTGCCTAAAAAAGGCACTATAGGGCAGCAAGAGCCTTAGCCAGTATCTGGAATCCCAGGGGCGACAGGTGCAGGCCATCTGTGGCAAAGTATCATGGTCTGTCAACCATGTCATCCCAAGCAGACAGATAGTGGATCCCCTTAGAATGACACCAGAAGCTTAGCCAATTGTTGAAGTCAATCATTTTGTCCTTGTACTGCGGTATCATTCTGGGTGATGGCAGAATGCTACTTAGGGCTAGGGTCATACCTGCCTGGGCTACAAGATCAGAGGGCACTTCTATGTCTCTTTTCACGTAGTCCAGGGAGGTATGTCTCAGGTCATTTGCACCAACATGGACAATGACAGTGTCATATTTGTACTTGTTGTTGAATGACCTGAGTGCGTGGGCTATGTGGTGGATCCTGGCACCTGACAGGCAGCTGACAGTAACCTTCTCCTTGTTTAGCCTGGTGAGTGGGACATCAGTGTGCTGACTATAGTCACCTATGACTAGTGTGTTGGGTACGTTGTTTTGCCTTATTGGCTATGGTTGAGTGGCACACTGAGTCTGTGGGCTGTGTCATTTGAGTTGTATTGGAGGATGGAGGCTGCTTGCATTTCTGCTTTGAAGGTCCCTGTTGCTTAGACAGGTTATTATTGAGAGCCTCTGCGAATGTTTTTGTGTTACTATGTCAGATAGACAGAAGAGAACACTGGGAGCTGACCCTTGGACATGCCTGAATAAAAAAATATTTTCCTCTAGATAAGTGAGGAAAGTGAGTATAAGAGCTGTTTTTCTCTAAGCAAGTGAGAAAAGTAAGTACAAAAACTATTTACTTCTAGGTAATGAGGAAGATTGAGTGCTATAGTAATTAGTAGCTTATTTAGTGCTTACAAGTTCTGAACAAGTGCTGAGCATGAATAAGCAATCCAGATAGGGTCTTGGATAACATAAACACACTGCCCCCCCAACAGGTACACAATCATATATCCATGTACACTACAGAGCCCCTGTAACCACAACTATGCAGGTACAAGCTGCACTCAGGCTGCATGGGACCTGTCCACATCACAGGTTGTATCATACACATATGGCAAAACAACTTGCTCTCAACATACACATAATGTAAAACATAGCTTCATGTCATGCTTTGTACACACTGAATGGTGCACACCAACAGTTATCACAACCCACAAAGGGGGAGACACCACTGATAATGGGAAGTACTGTACTACTACCCTGCTGAGTCTGAACTGAAAGGCCATGAACCTCGATCAACTTATTTGATGTCAGCAGTACAGATGTAGATGACAGTAAGGTTGGTTTCACACAGAATATCATAACCTTGCCAGGTCATAGGACATCATCACCCATACTGTGTTCCACCTACACTCAGTATACTAGATGTACATTCCTATGTCACAGGAGTATTTTGCAACTGGACAGCTGGCAGAACCAACACTAAAGAAGGTGTCTGAATAATACATGCATATCACACCAGTGCCAGCTACAGTAAGACAGGGTTAATTCATTGTACTCCCCCTCATTGTAGTCTATACCACACAGACTAACAGAAGGCATCTGCCTATTGAAGTATGCAAATGACTGTGATCTTGGAGCAATAGCTGACTCAATGAGTGTTGCGGACAAAATACAGAAGGGGCTTTGTGGGTGAGGCATGAGACATATGGCCACAATCTGACAGCTACATATTGCATTGTCACCCCTATGTTAATAACCCTGTACCCATGAACTACCACCTAGGCAGTGGTCAACATAATGGACACTGTGTGTAAGGGATGCAGCTGGGCAGTTGTCTTTCCTGTGATAGTTACGCCACCACACCTGACAGGTAGTCATAAGTGGCAACCCTAATTATGACAGGGTGCCATCCATGAATATAGAGATCATTGTTCAGCCATACTCAACACTCAAGTGACCCATATCAGATCACATATTTCCTTTAAGGGGTATTGGCCATGTTCAGATGGTCTACACCAGCCTTCCCAATCCCCATCCCCACTATGTAGCATGATGCCTACCCTGAATAAAGCCATGTTCAACCCAGTGATGTTGGACATGCTACATGTACACATCCTGATCTCAAACACATACTTCATGGACAGCCACCTTCCTAGTACCAGGATCACCACATGCTGGACATATCCTTGTCCCATACACTTTACATACTCCTGCCATACTATGCATCCCTGTCCAGCAAAGCTGCACATTGCCCCTCTTTCAGACATGGTGTGATGACCGCATGGTAAATATCATTAACCCTGTGGATCAGTTATGTGGCACTGCTTGACCTGGCCCCAGAAACCCGCCTGTCAGCTACAGCTAGGTAACCTTTCATCCTAGGCTCATACATGGCCCAGGGCATATAGCCTACTAGTTGACTTTGACTGTACATGCTATAGTTGATATCCAACCCTGCAAATACCATCAGGCTAGCCACTGGCCCATGTGTATCACATGTGCAACACAGGTAATACATGGCAGGACGCTGAACCGCTGTACAGTGCTGTGTAGATGTATATGGCAAAACACATACATGTAAAACCTTCCATGAGCAAGTTTTCAGGGTCACAGGTCATGTCTGTTAAGGCAGTGTAAGTCTTTATATGTGACATATACACAGCATCAAGGTTGACTGCATTAATGTGGACACATCCAGGCATGTGCTGATAGGTAAGAACACCAGTACAGGCAAACAGACATGCTCACATCAGGACAGCATCTACATGGAGTATGAGCAATGTAATCAAGTGACACACGCATATATGGTGATAATATCCAATCACCATTGAGTGTCAAATGTGTGTGACACAAATATGTCAGTAGTGTCAGTGTCATGTAGATTTGCAAAGACAACTATTTAATCATAATAAATGTGATACACATGTATGTTCAGCTGTAGCTCTGTAAGTCTTTGTGAGTTACTGTGACCTGTCTCCATCATTATGTCTTCCAGGTATGCCGTGTGCAAGGCTGCCACCTTATACCTGCTTGGAGGATGAGGCCCTCATCTCATTCCTACTGGATAATCATCATGTACTGTTCAGCCATGTGCCACAGGATGCACAGCAGTGGGATGCCCTGTGGCAGGAACTTTGCAGGAGGGTTAATGATGTGGGTGGCCACAACCACACATACCAGCAGGTGCGCAGACACTGTACAGACCTAATTAGATTGGTGAAACAGCGTGCGAATGCAATCGCCAGGGAACAAGGTGCAACAGGTGGTGGGCCACCAACCCAGCCCCCACTCACATGTACCGAGGAGCTACTGACCAACCTGGGGACACCTGCAGAACAACATCCACAAGCCTTAGCTGATATTGTGGAGGAGGCTGTCTCACAACCTCCAAGCCTGGAGTTGCCAGGTAAGTCACTACTGCACATATAACAACTATATTCCATATAGTTACGTGTGTCACTGTACAATATGTAATGTAAAATCATATGCAAGGCATATATACACACATGCCACATACTAGAATATGCTACTCTGTGTATGCACACATGTGCATACTCCATAGTATAGTCTATTGTACTGGCGTATGTGTTAACATGCACATTGCACCCTGTAGCTATCATGCATGGTGGATAATAATCATACTGCTGTGTCACTCCTATTTAGGTACCTCTGGCATTCCACTGCGACAGCAGCCCATTGCAGGTGAGACTGTTATTATTTATCAGGCATGTTAATGCACAGATCTATCTGCCATGTGGCCATTTTTATTTATTTTATTTATTAAAAAATGAATAAAATAAATAAAATGCACAGATCTATCTGCCATGTGTCCATTTACCACATGTACACATAATGTATGGTCCTGTCGCAATATACAGGTCGGACCTGCAATGCATCACAATGGCTACCCATTTGCAATACTTGCAAACTATGTGAAACAACGACATGAAACCTCACAAACTGTCATTGCCAGATGTGTGGACAGCTGTGCATACAATGGTGGAGGTGTTGTTCACTGTAGGGACATGTACTACAGATCACAACTACACATGTGGGGAATACAAACAGTACTACCCAGTGAGCTGGAGTATGGTCAGCCCACAGGATTCATCGGTGTGGATTATATCCCTGCTATGAATGTCACACAATGTTATGTGCTATCTGCCATGTCCATGACATCTAGTGGGCTGGCTGCAACACTGCCTAACTATCCTGAAAAATATATCCCACATACCAAACATAGCACCCTTTGTCTGCATAACCATGTTGTCAGTGGAGCATATGACATCTATGGGTGTATGTCATATGAGACAACACAAACATGTGAAATAGACACCCGTCACAACAATTTGGCCAACCCATGTTCACACATGGCCATGGAGGATGGCCAGAGACATGAAGCAACATATACAGTAGATGTGATGTGCTTCTGTGTACACCATGTCGTACATTGGCTCCACATGGTCCAACTATGGCCTTGTGTAATGGTTATATTGCAGATGTGGAACACTAGACATCCTACAGGCCTGTGCACATCCTGTGTAGGCGTGACATCAATCCACCACATAACATGTGTTGGAACACCTTGAGTGTGTCACGACATGACAGCAGTCACCTGTACAGTATCCACATACATACACAGACAACCACATCAGCCCACAGATACAGTACATTCCCCTTGCTGTTGTTGGACATCACTGTCATCCTTGCTCCTCGTGTGTGTGTGTGTGTGTGTGTGTGTGTGTGGTACACAGATGTCATGTGGGACATGGTGTATTGACGAATTTGCCATGTCTGGCCATAGTTGCCAGGCAGCAGCAATATGGTTGCAGATGTGCAGGGATGTCATCCGTATACCCTTCAGTGACCTGTGTCACACATTCCACATCATGGTTTAGTGTGTATACACCTCAGTGACATGGGTCAAATTCCACAGTATATATGCATTGAATCTGAACACAGTCATGGCTATGAACTGTGTCTGTAACTCACACTGTATAGCAATAGAGACACCACATGATTCCCTGCAATGGCCATGCACATCAGCTAAATGTGCAGTATATCTGTAGGGCAGACAGACAATACTGAGTCAGCGGAAAGTCCATGTTAGTATAACACATCCATGCATTGGGACACCATTACTCCACTGTATATTTGACAGGACACCATTGCGTTAAACATGTATGCATGTCATTGCACACGTCAGCAGATCATGTCATACTACATGTGATTGTCAAGGTCATATGCCACACATTGGGCAGGTGTACTGGTAACCTGTGCTGGGCTACATGGTGTAACACAGGGATGTATGCTAACTACTACTTTGATTATGTAATGTGCATGCCTTCTGCTATGACACATGCATGCTGTTGTGTGCAACCCAGGGGTGTATGATAACTACCACTATTATTGTCTGAGCTGCATGCAGTCTGCCATATCACATGCATGTTGCATGCCTTCTGTCATATCACATGCATGTTGGGTGCCATAGCATGTGTCTGTGTGTGTGTCTGTGTGTGTGTGTCTGTGTGTGCGTGTGTGTGTCTATTGTATAGATTGTAATGTACAGTTCTTGTCTGCCCCTCACAGGTGTTGATGTAGGTGTGTTACCCTCCTGCAGTCCATCTGATGTTACTGTCCCCACAGACTCTAGCAGTGATAATGAACGTATGATTGAGGCACGGGCAGGGTTGTCAGGGGCTGAATCTGTGCCATTGGTTGCCATTCCACCTATATCCCCCTCATCCCTACACACAGTTCTCATGCCAACACATACCCCATCACCAGTGGCCACAGAGGAAGGACAGTTGGCATGTGGTAGCTTGGAACAAGAAAGTGTGGAGGCTATGGAAGGTGTACCTGCACACCATGGTGTCAGCCAACTTACTGGTGATGCCCCACACAGGCATGTGGCCAGTGCTGCTCATAGGAGGACCTCTGGCCAACATGCCCCTGCAAGACAGAGTGCAACAGCTGGTGTCACCAGATGCACGTTTCAGGCTGTAATGAAGGCACAGGCATGCGCTGAATGGCACAACAGAGAAGGTCAGAGGCTTCATAGGGCTGCTGTCCATTCTTTAAACAACATCCAGGCAATGGCAAATGCTCAACAGCAGCCGGCTGAAGTTTTGGATAGATGACTGGGTGACATGGTTGGCGTCCTTGACCATGGCATGACAATCTGCGAGCATGAGATGTCTGTGCTGGAACATCTGGTAGGAATGAGGCATCGGGCATGTGGACATAGGCCAGCTACATCACCTGGTGCAGGTCTACGTGAATGAGCTACTCACATGCCCACTCCCATAGTGGTGGTAGCAGCATTAGTGCAGCTGGTGCTGTGCTGTCCACATCAGGACACAGCAGGCCACATGCACGTGGCCCTGGATGGTCCCAACAGGGACATGGTTCCAGTGGACATGTGTCATAAGACAGTACCCATCTACACCTCTGCCTGGTAGTGCCCGTGCAACCCCTGGCAGGCACAGGTCACGTGGCCGTGGCTGGACACAGTGAATGGTAAACCCTGGCCTGTACAGTTCACAGCTGTCAATAATACCCCTGTGTAGGCCAGACGCATGACAGAACTGTGTGCATACATACACGCACTCACCGGAAACATATGTAGGGCACCGCAACACACACATGCATAACATCCACACACGCCCAATGAGATCAAAGGCCCTAACCCACACACATGATGTCATCCAATAGTGCAGCCTAGGCCTCTGGCAAACATTATCACCATGTGCATATGATGATGCCTGTGCCGCATCCCTGTCATCCACACCAACGGTGCAGGGACATGCTCATATGGTCTGATGCACTGGGTAAACAGACTAGGAAGATAAGTGTAGATTACAATTGTTGTGTACTGTTGACAGGCAGCAGTCATACCATGTAGTACAGGTTTAGAATGCATTTTGTACTGTTAACAGTATGTGTCTTGTGTAACAACAGTAACTGCATGTTGGTCATGATGTTCTGCCTTCCTCCTTCAGGTCTAATTGCATGTGCCGGTGGATGTCAGTGTTTGCAGTTAGTATCCCATATGTAAATGTGGACTACTCACAGGTATGTATAAAAATACCAGCATGCACTTTATAGCTTCCACATCACAGAAAGTCCCACGTTCCAAACACGTCTACTGATCTACTGATCCAAGAGCATGATAGCTGTGTATTAAGCTACCGTGGCTAGAGATGTGACATCCATACTGGGTGACATCAAGGTACAGTTACATGGAGTGGGGAGATAAGAGAGCAGTCTAGCAGATGACAAGGGTAGAGGCCAGTGGAAAGCGTGATGCCTCATTGGAAAGCAGTAATACACATTCCCATGACAGGATGCGAACACACAACTACACCCACACACTCAGGTATTCACACACATGTATTCAGAGACACAGTAACACACCCACACACTCATGGATTCACCGACACAGTAATACACACACGCACACAGTTGCTACTGGTGAGATGAGGACCCCTGCCTATGTGCAAATCATTATTACAGTACTGTGCACCTACATGACGCGCCACAGAGATTACACATGTACAGGTAGTCAGTATGGCCTAAGATCATGGACATCAACACGGATAGTAGATTGCATAACCTGGATGGGGGGAGGGGTCTTAATCAGTTCAGTATGGTAACATACATCCTCACTCCAGGGACCAGACAGCCATATATACATACACACACACACACACACACACACACACACACACACACACACACACACACACACACACACACACACACACGCACACACTGTGGCATTCACTATTGAATACACCTATGTCACGCACATACAGATACCTCACATGTGTGAGATACACACCCCTGCCTATGTCCTGCTTTCTACATTGCAGTCTGTACAGATGTCTACAACAGTGTACAGGACAGTGAGTAACAACTGAGATGTATTCCCGACCATACGTGACATATATGGACACACACGCAACCACACATGCCAGTACTGTGAATCAAACACCTGCCTATCTCATGATATATATGACAGACTTACAGCAGTATTGCACACATTACAAAGTGCACTGACACTTCCTTTGGCAACTGTGCTGATATATGCACATGGGAGGTCTTAACTGTTACAGGTGTCAAGTGATTTACCTTCGGTGTCACCCTGTCCGCTGTCTAAGTTGTGTGTGTTCCCCTTCAATTAACAAAACCATAGCTTAGCGGTTACACAGGTTATTGTAGGACTGCTTGTGACACACCTGTGAGCTGTCCTCAGCAAACATCCATCTGCAAAGATGCCCCACCACTTAGTTATGTCCACACATCTGTCCATACCTGAAGTACATCTTCCTGTACTTTCACCATATCACCATAAACAGTTGGCAATGTTGAGGCTGCATTGCAACTGCAGGATGTACTAAGACACATGCCACCTGCAAACATCAACAACTGCACACGCATGGTATCTGAATTCACACCACATGTACATGTGTGTAGGTCCTACATTCCTGTCATTTGGGCATGTTTGTAGGCATTGCATTTGGTGGACATGTGTAATGGCATACATGACACATGGACTGCTGTATGATATGATAGGTTTCATGGGTGACCAGTACAGAGGGAATGTTACCTCTGTCAACATTTATATCACACCTTATGCACTGTTAGTATTCAGCAGCCATGGACCTACATTCCATGTGCATGTGTGTAATGGCTGTAGTCACCTGTCTGCACAAATGACAACAACAGCTATGCTATTTACATATATGTTGTATGTGTGTGGCATGTACATATCCAGGGCAGGTACATGTATGTCATATCCAAACATGAGGGTGTTTACTGGTGTACAGCAACAGTCATCTGTTAATGCTCTAAATAACTGAGGGACCCTGGTATGTGTACAGCTAACCTGGTTACAAACAGTGGTATCATTGCATTGCATAACACATGATGCAACTGTGTCAGTACATGGGTACTCTGCACAGTTGATGTAGAGCTAGGTACAGTCTACTGGTCAAAGGTCACATTGTGTTGTACTATTATATGCCCTACCACATGTATGGATGTGTGTTGGTGGTCCGAGGGCATGGTGGTGTCTGAGTGTTACATCCCAGAATGCAGCTTTTGATACTGTGACCTGCACCTGACTCATCTATGATGCCTTTTGTGGGAGTACTGGTCAGTACATGTGAGTGGCCTTTATGTATGTGGGGACACCACCACCTGAAGCTGTCCGTACTTGTGTTATGGCCCACATGTCTGGTTCTGAGGTATATGGTGGTAGTGCTGTTGTGCACTACAGAGCCTTCAACCAGGTGTTCCTCACTGCACAGATGTCAGTATTCCCCATTGTTGGATCTATAGTGAGCAGCTGTGATTATGAACGCTACACATCTAGCACTGGTTAGCATAAGCATTCAATGCAGTTGTCCTTTAGGTGTCAGGGTGTTATCCTGTGTTTAGGACATTTGACTTGGAATGGCACTATATGGGCGAATGTGACCTAGGTATTATCCCCACTCCCTTGAATCATGGATGCATGTGATATGTGACAAAGGCCTGTCTACTTTCAGTCATGTCATCCCAGAATGACAAACACTGGACAACCTCATAATTACAGCAGGACATTGGCTCATTGTGTTGGTCAAGCAGTTGCCACACCTAGCAAGACATCACTGTGAGTGGTAGCATTGTGCTTGGTATAGAATGGTACATCTAAGGTGACAGACTAAAGCAGATATTGTGTAGATGACCGGTGTCAGATATATGTAGTGCAGCATTCCTGCTAACAATGACAACTACTAACACCGAAGTCCATTACAATGTGTTCTTTACATCTAACTGTAAAAGCATGGCCACTGTGGCCTTCCGTGTTTAGAATCAGAGTGTATCCCAAACAGCCCTGTGCTACTAAGTGTATGAGCATGCCCAGTATAACCTTGTGTAGATGGAGACATAGTGCATTCCAAACAGCCCTGTGCTACTAAGTGTGTGAGCATGCCCAGTGACACCTTGTGTCGGTTATGTGTCTCTATGTGTATGGGCATGGCCATTGTAACCCTGTGATATTAGTCATCCATTCCACAGATGGGCATACTCCAGTTCAGGATGGATTCCCACTTTAAACACACAGGTTCACAGGTATGTACATCTTAACTGCCAGCATCCCTGTTGATGTCCCCATTCCTAGAAGGTCATAATGACAGCCTTGAAATGTGTAGTCTCTGTGGCGCGACTCATAACTATGTAGCATTGTAATAGTGATCTGTAGATAGGCAGGTGTTCTGATCCCACCACTGGCATGTGTTTGTGTGTGAGTGAGTGCGTCTCTGTCTTCCTGAGGATAGATTAATGCTTTTAGACTGCTCACACTCCATACAATTCCTATCCCCAACTTTGGCAAGGTTGATGATGTCACCCACCTAGAAATACACCTCTGGGAGTGCTGTGACCCAGTAGTCTCAGTAGCACGTTCTGTAACTGCGTAATGCTGTAGTGTGATAAAGTAGTTAGGTCGGTGTTCTAATCCCAGACTTGCCAACTGTATGTGTGTGTGTGTGTGTGTGTGTGTGTGTGTGTGTGTGTGTGTGTGTGTGTGTGTCTCCATCTGCCTGAGGACAGAATAATGCTTTTAGACTGCTCACATTCCATACAATCCCTATACCCAACTTTGGCAAGGCTGATGATGTCACCCACCTAGAAATACACCTCTGGGAGTGCTGTGACCCAGTATTCTTGGTAGCGCGTTCTGTAACCGCATAATGCTGTAATGTGATAAAGTAGTTAGGTCGGTGTTCTAATCCCAGACTTGCCAACTATGTGTGTGTGTGTGTGTGTGTGTGTGTGTGTGTGTGTGTGTGTGTGTGTGTCTGTCTCTGTCTGCCTGAGGACAGAATAATGCTTTTAGACTGCTTACACTCCATACAATTCCTATACCCAACTTTGGCAAGGCTGATGATGTCACCCACCTAGAAATACACCTTTGGGAATACTGTGACTCAGTAATCTCCGTAGCGCATTCTGTAACTGTGTAATGCTGTAGTGTGATAAAGTAGTTAGGTGGGTGTTCTAATCACAGACTTGCCAACTGTGTGTGTGTGTGTCTGTCTGCGTGAGACAAGTACAATGCTTTGTAGAGTATGCACTCTCTGTCCAAATCACATGACCACCTTTGTCAATCCCGCTGTTGTCACCCACCTATGAATACACCTGTAGGAGTGCTGTAATGCAGTATTCACCGTAGCGTGTGCTCTAAATGCATATTGCTACAGTGTGATATGGTAGGTAGGGGTTCGAATACAGGACATGGCAAGTGTGTGTGTTTGGCTGTCAGAGCCTGTG
The DNA here is from genome assembly GCF_019279795.1 of Protopterus annectens. Classification (NCBI taxonomy): domain Eukaryota; kingdom Metazoa; phylum Chordata; order Ceratodontiformes; family Protopteridae; genus Protopterus; species Protopterus annectens. The sequence goes on along the minus strand of NC_056731.1, from coordinate 497,253,473 downwards.
TGGAGGGGACTGTGAGTGACTATCCACTGGACATGTTGTGGAGCAAATTTTGTAGTTTTCCTATATGGTGTCCATCTTATGACACACTGGCCACCCCATGAGGAGTACAGATGTCAGTCAGCCACGGGACTGTGTTGGCAAGCCATACCCATATATCTGGCAAAAGGCTCAGTGAACAAAGTATGCAACCCTACTAATCCCTCCCCAGTATATGTCCTGCACCCATGTGTCATACACAAACACACTTGCCTAGGATATCCCGCTATGTTGCTAGTACCTTGCACATTGATGACAGACAGTAGGCATGGTGGGATTGCAGTGCACTGCAGAGGACATGGCACTCTGTACAGTGGTACAATAGGCACATAATTGCGGACAATGTGCCTTCACTATGTTCCTCACTGGATGCCTGCAACATATGTGCTGCCATCAAATGTGATCCATAGAGGCCATTCACTGCCGTACACATGTGCCCTGTATGGACCAATGCCACTGTCACCAGAGAATATCTGTATCATGCTATCAATGCAGGTACAGGGTTGACCTGCTGACTATAAGCAGGTTTCACCACACCAAACCAGTATTGGCATATTGGGGGATAACAGTCTGTGTACACAACATGTGCCTGCCAAACCAGGTACACCTGTACATGACACTGTATAGTACTGTGGGACATGCACATCCCAGGCAATGTCCATGTGAAGGACTATCAAACACAGACATGGCATGCATTGCAAAGCTATGGCCATACACAATTGTAACCAGGATGTCAGGGCAGATCATGCAGGAACCATCTGTGTGGGACATTGCAGACACTACACCCCTGTACCACACTGCACACCATTGTCGGGTGGAGCGATGCCAAGGATTACCCCTCACCCAGCCTTGTACAGCCATCTTGCACAGCCAACCACTACACACCCATGAAGCAATGCATACATGCATGTTAGTACTGGCACCTTGTGTCTGCATGTGGGTTATGATGCTCCCAACCACAGTCACTCCCAGTATAACCCTCGTTGGCATACCAACAGATGTCAAACACTTTCATATGCCGTAGCCCATAGAACCTCCAGATATCCGCTGTGGTGCATGTAGTCCTTTGCATTACTACAGTGTGGCAAACTAAGTAGTTAGGGTATGTATTTGTGGCCCTGGCAAAAAGTGTCAATGTGAGTCCATTAATGATTGTGGTTGTGGTGACAATGGCATCCATTCATGTGGACAGCCATGTGTGCTACACCTAATGTATGTCTACTATATCTCTGTTGCAGATGTCTCTCACCTACACACATATATGTTCTTACAGCACAGCAACATGTCGGCTTTGTGGCATATGTAGTAACTTCATGCACATGTAATAGTACTGACTAGTCAGTCAGAGGTTTGACCCCTGTTCTGGCAGGCATGTGGCAGACGATGCTTAGGGTTTAGTCTCCAAGGCCTTCTCAGGTGTACTTTGTCTGTCCCTCCCACACACTCTCTGGTGGATGTGGAGGTGTACACCTGCTCAGCAGCAGCATGTTTAATGTAAGTGATGAACATGATCAGGTGATGGCCTCTGCACCAATTGCAGTCCTCCTCCAGCTGATTGCATGTGGAACAGCTGTGATGGTGTTCCCATAGCCATTCACATGATAAACACAGTACATTATCTAGGAACATCTTGTTGGTGTTTGGCCATGACAGTTGCTGTGAGTGGAACCCGGATGTGGTGTTTTGAAACGACATCCCAGATGATATCTGGATGTTCCTCAAACATCATACACAGTGGGAAATAGCCTAAAGACAGAAGGGTGATTTGGCAGACATGACTACAGCATGCAAGTGTAGCTATGCTGCATTGAGACTACTGCCTGTTTAACATGTTGTGTGTGGTAATGGCTATCCTGCATGTTTTAAAACATACATGACAGTGCTCTGTTCATGAGGGACTCCCATCTGTAGGGCCATCTGTGGACTGGTCAGTGTGTGGAACCATTTGTTTCCTCTGTTACACACTGAACATACATCTGTGCACAGCAGGAGCATAGCGTGTGGATTGCAGACAGTACATGGTGATAGGGATGTGTTACTGCCATTGCATCCCTGACTGGACATATGTCACATGAAACAGTGGTATGACAGACACTGTCTGGGATTCCCAGTGACAAGCCAATAATGGGCAACTGTTCATAGCTGCAGTCACACGTCTACTACACATTGTACAGATGTCATGCAGTATATATGCATGTGTTGTGCTCCCTCTGCAAATGTATACCATCTGTTGTGTTGGGTTGATGGTGATATCTATGCATACTGTTGTAGGTAATCCTGAATGCTGTTGTCTATTACTAAGCCATATCTGAATTTAAACTGCAACACCATAGGCTGCACGGGTTGGGAGGTCCCGGCAGAACCTCCTGTTCCACTTCAGCTGACCATGGCACCGGGCACCAGCACATCTGAGGCTCAGCCTTGGACCTCAACCTCTGTTGGCTCTGCACCACCTTCTGGTGGTACCACCACTGAGGATGGAGCATGTCCCCCCTGGGAGCAGGGCCAGACAGGAACATGTCTGCTGTCGTGTGGTCCCAGATGTGGCACTTTGGGGGCTCACTAAGGGGTTCTGAAGCCAGATACGCAAACTCAAGGGTGGAGTGTCACATTTACAGGGTGAGGCTGCCCCTCCTGGACAGCCCCCAGCACTGCCTCCTTTGCAGCTCTTTTGGTGCAGTGGCGGCTGCCCATGGCTGGGGACCTCTGTCCCATTGTTCCCATGGACTTGTGAATGCTGAACATCCATCCCCATCTGAGGTGTATCCCTCCACATGTGTCATATACCGACCCTGTATGCTGTCTTGTCTGTGATCCTACCCTACCTATCCTCCACGGGCATACCTACTCTCCTTCCCCCACATCCCACTCTCACCCTACGGAAACATAAGGCCAATCAGTTCCTAGGACAACATCTGCCCTATACATAGCTGTACATTTCACACACGTGCCCACTGGACACATGTAACCCTTGTAATATGCATCACAACATACTCTTGTTATCCTCACCCCTGTCCCTCAGGTGCACGATACTGGTATGCACATCACTCCTAAATGGTCCAGGTACATGTGATGCAGACAACCCCATTGTACACACAACACTACCGGTCCCTCTATGGTTACCCCATTTACCTTTATGATGATGATGATGTTGCACACAGCACCTTGCAAGAGTACTGTTCTCACATAATGATTGGACAGGTACTGTTGTGTTAATGTACATTACATGCACAGAGTGATGTATACGTCCAATGTACAACTGTTTGCGTGTATGAATGACATATGTCTGTCTGAGGGAGTCTTGATATTATATAGGACAACACCACTACATAATACAGGCGTCACTGGTGTTTCCCTTTTCATTCATTTGTAATGCTTTGTTGCCACATGGTATGTTCCTGATATATCCCTATATATGTATGTACCTATATGCTGGACATAAACACTCATACATACATCTACATGATGGGATACATTCCTATACTGTTGAATGACTGTGCTGTATGATATGTTTGTGGTAATGTCCAATGTCTGTATATCTGCCATGGCGTATTGGTAAATCACATTAGCTGTGTGTGCAGGGTCCTGGTTCCAAGCCTTGCAGAGGCCATTTATTTTGTTGCAGGGCAGAACAAGGCCATTGGATATGGAGGGATTAAGGCACATTAAAGCAGTTGTGAGCGGGTGTATATGGGTTTGCGTGGTGTTAAGCAATGCTAACCTCTGGTTACAGCTTCTTACACTCAGTTAGCCTCTACATTGCTTTACCAGTGTAATACTCACATACTGGTAGCCAAACAGGCTTACACCCGCTCGCTCCCAAACTTGCAAATGCACCGACATTCGTGCTTGCATCTGACACTTGCATCCCTGGGTGGGAGCGAGGACCACAATATTACCTTGTGATGCCTATTACATCAGATTACATGCCTACAGTATCAGGAATGGTACATGGGAACCGAGACTCTTCAATACAGACAAGTAATTGGGTTTTGGGACCCACATCTGTCAGCCGAGTCATGCTACCGCATACCTATTATTCTATCATCTTTCTAAGGTACTCAGTGGAATATGTGCTTTCTGTCCCTATCAGACCTCTTATACGAATGGGGAAAAATGAAGACTGAATCAGGGACACTGCATAACAACATCAGGGACACATTTAAAATGTTGGTGCTATTAACCTGACACATTGACAGACCCAGAGCATATGTGATCATACACATTGTCTGAGGTACATGCGGTTTATGACTCTTAATTGTTGTCGTTATTCATTATGTGTAATCCACCACCTTTCATCCTAATATCACTAGTTCTAGGAGGGTTTAGGTGGGACAGAGTTAGAATCTGAGTCGACATCAGGGACGTCCCTGGTAATCGGGGACAGTTCAATGGTATGGTCCATTTGTGTTCCCCCAATGGTTTACGGACTATCCAGTGGATGTGCTCTTAGGGGTTGGTAGGTATGGAAGTCAGCTATGCCCATATCAGAATATTACTTACATCCCTGGGGCAGTCCTAATATGGCTCTGCCAACCAACACCTGCACACCTAGGCCCATAAGCAGCTACCCATAGTTCCCCTACACTTGCCTGCTCATAGATATATATATGTATGTATATATATATATATATATATATATATATATATATATATATTTATATATATATATATTTATGTGTGTGTGTGTGTGTATATGTATACATATATATATATATATATATATATATATATATATATATATATATATTAATTACATCTGTACATACGTATATACATTTCCTATGTTGGGCGCTGCTTACACCCGCGCAAGCGCGCTTGCATATGCTTATTGTGTGTTACATATCTTTACTGCCGCTTATTTGTGCTTACTTGTGCCTTACTCATTATGACAGTACCACTTTGATTGAAGGGACCTGGTTAAAAGTCCAATGCGATACTCAAGTTCACCTTTACATGTTATTATGTTGGTTTTACAGCAGAACAACATTTATTTCACAAGGAAAATGATATGTGCTATAGTTGACCTTGAACCGTGAATGCCTGTTCGTTAGGTGGATGCTCTAACCACTACACTATTGGTGTTCTGCTTCATTTATATGTATACCCATGATTCATAGTTACCTGAACACACGCCTCAACACTTCACTAACACAATAGGCATCCATTCTCCTGTTGGGAAAGCCGCACCACTACACATGCACCATTCCCTACTGCTCTGGACCCGTGCCGCATGTTGACTCACTCCAAGTATATTCAGACTTCCCAAGCCTATAATCCTGGCACATACATTTGTATGATGGTCAGGTTGTTCATATGGTCATCTGGGTTTAGGATTGTCCGACTGGGGACCGAGACTGCCCCGTACCCATTTGAAAGTTAGACTTAGCACGTGGACAAGGTTATTCCCACTGTTAGCATCCTACCTGTGGTTAGAGACGCAGGGGTTTTGCCCACCTCTGGCCATGTCAGCACTAGATAATACAGGTGTTCCATTGCTGTTTTACTTTGCGGTTGTTATGAATGCTTTCTTGTGCCCATGCTTGTTGTATATATATATATATATATATATATATATATATATATATATATATATATATATATAAATAATATCTGTATGTACCCATGCATATACATCTACATGATTAATTACTTTGATTATACTGTTGAATGACTGTGCTGTCTGCTATGTTTGTGATAACATCAGAATTAGGTATAACTGCCGTGGCCTAGTGGTAAATCACATTGGTTGTGGTGTGTATGGTCCTGGCATCGAGCCTGGCTGAGGCGGTTTATTGTGTTGCTGGGCAGAACAAGGGCCATTGGTCAAAGGTTGAGTAGAACACTTTTCATCAGCGGTTTTCCATTTTGCCATGTTTAACCACCGTTTCCCGTTACGCATATACCTTTTGCATTCTTACTGTGATACATCACTCCAGTTCACATTTCAATGGTATTATATCGTTATACAGCATAAAAGAGCAGGATATGCTTGTATACGGATTATGCATCATAAATGGTGTGTGCTGCAGTCAAACTGGCAACATCTGCTCGATAGGCGGATGCTCTAACCACTACACTATTGCTGTGCTGCTTCATTTGTATGTATACCCATGGTTCATAGTTACCAGAACAAGTCCGGTCAGAAATAAACCACACCACTACACATGCGCTACTCCCTACTGCTCTAGACATGTCCCATATGTTGGCTTACTCCAAGTATATTCAGACGTCCAAAGCTTATAGTCCTAGGACATATGTTCATATAATGGTCAGGGTGTTCAATAAGTCTTCCGGTTTTCGGCTTGTCCGAATGGAGACTGTTTGAAAGTCAGACTTAGCATGTGGACACAGTTAGTTCCACTGTTAGCATCCTATCTGTGGGTGGGGATGCAGGAGGTTTGCTCACCTCTGGCCAGCTTGATATGACAGCACTAAATGATACAGGGGGGTATTCGTTATGACTGCTTTCTTGTGACCATGTTCATTCTTCATGTATATATGTACATACACATGCATATACACCTACATACTTATTTACATTTCCCATACTGTTGAATGACCATCACTTACCACCGCCCCTATATCCGATGGCCATTATTCTGGGCATCATTTAAAATTAGCAGTCCTTGCATGGTTTGGACCCAGAAACAGACACACCTTAGTCACATGTTTGACCACTACACCATCCGTGGTACATTCTGCATGGATGGTAGTTAGGTTATATGACTTTACTACAGGCATTCCACACTACTGGCTACAAATGTGACAGTCAGTTGGTGTACATGTGTATAGTACATGTTAATGTTCATATGTTTCTGAGAGACATATGTATACATTTGCAAGTATACATATTTATAAATAGGACACATACTTGACAACTACTTATATGCACGCATGTGTGATGTGTAGCTGTAGCTATGCGTATATAAGTATGCACATTTATAGATGTATGACTACATATCTGGGGTTGTACATGGCCATGTATATGAACACCCGCATCCGGGAGGGACGTGTACCATTTGTATACAGGGGTTGTGTGCATCATTATGACGTGGAACCTGGACAGGGTATACAATTTGTGGATGTGTACTATTTGGACGATGGCTATAGGGAAGCTTCTAAGGAACATGTGAAAGGTATATAGTCCCGATAATGCACATGGAGAGACATGCATCACGATCAGGTGTTTAATCCCGGGTCATAGGTTATGCAGGACTGACTGGAGGCCGAGCAGGGTTGTGGACAACTACTGCAAATGCAACTTGTGTCCGGATGTCTACGGGGCTGGACATCGTGTCGTGCCACTAAGTCTAAACTTTAGAACAGACACTTAGCCCATGAGGGATGTCCAAAAATTGTGGACGCCAATGACTCCCATTCTTTTGGCTATACAAAAATGAGGGAGGGTTATACATGTAAGGGATACCTAGTTTGCAAGCCTGAGACTGCCTAGGGTGAGACTGCCTACTAGATATGGGTAGGGGGCACTATGTGCAGATATGGCTGTGCCAAGCTAGCAGCCCAAGTATGGGTGATTTTGGTGGACGTTCATCAAGGGGGGGGGTGCTGTGGAGGGGATGATGGGTATTCAATTATGTATCCAGGTGTGTTGGGGTTGGATGGCTCAGTTCAGGTCAGACCATTATGTGGGTATGAGCTGGTAACATTTCTGTACATGTGTATCGCACATTTTAATGTTCATATGTTTGTGGGATTGTGTTCTGCAGTATGGCCTGTCAGGGTGTATTGTGGATGTGAATGTATGTTCTTTGGTTTCCTTTCTGATTCATCCACTGCTCCCTCGTACATCTTCAGTTCACCTATTGTACATCCAACCCAGTCTCCCCTTGGCAAATTATTACATTACCTGTCACCCCCCCCCATATTCCACACACACCATCCATCCCTTTTCTGGTTGCTGGCCCATGGCACAGACAGCAGAACACATTGCGTACTCTACATATCTCTGGTACCAATATGGTTGTGAGGACAACCCTAACATATTTGATCTTCCAAATGCTGTACTTCATGCACATAGGTACACACAAATACTTATCTTTCGTGACATGCTAGGTAGACCCGAGTAATACCCATTCATCTTTGGGCCATCCAGACAAGGATGACTTGGACCGCGAATGGGCAGATATTGAGTGAATGCTCTGACCATTGGTAGGGTTGCAACCTTTTCAAATGGCCAAAGTGGGACATTTTCAGGACACACATCAGATTTTACAGGCCAACACATACCCACAATCAGTACAAAGCATAGAACTTTACTTTTTTGCCTAAATGAAAGCTTATTCTTGTAGCAGTTTAGTTGCTTATTCTGTTTCTTGTAACATTTAGGTATTTTAGATACAGAAATAACTATTTTATGCAACTATTACATAAAATATGAGACATAATTATGTCCTACAATCGCAGGACATTTGCCATTTTTAATATTTTTGGTAAGGACACAACTGCCCAGAGAGGTACTGTCCCTCATAAAGTGGGACAGGTGTTAACCCTAACCATTGGGCTAGGTTTAGCAAAGGGCAGCGGTGTGCAAACATGCTGCATTTCGCTTCCACTTGGTATAACAATCAACACTACAATGAAATACAGGCACAGGGTTTTAAATGTCATTTGTTCGAGGGATGGGTGCTCAATATTCAGCTACGTGCTTTTGTGTTTACTTTTTATTCTGGTGTTCGCGGAACTCTCTTGTATGCTTTGCATACATTTCAGTATCCACGGACACGGACAGGAGTGATTACTATTACAGGCAGGCTGTACTAGTCAGCATTTTAGGTTGCTTGTCTGCAGCCAACATGTTCACACCTCCATGCAGCGCTTAGACATGCCCCGTGCACTTGCGCACATTTCCTGTGCATGTGGACGTTGCGGCAGCGCGCCTTCATTAATATACATATGGTGCTGCTGCGCCATCTCTACGCCACACGGTCAGAGCAAGGCAAATGCCGTCCTTGCACCGAGCTTCATGAATCCCGGGGACTGAGTCTCTCTGTATGCAGGATACTGTAGCCACTGGGTGTGGCAACTTCAATGATCAATGCTACTTTTGTCATCTTTTCATGGACCACTATATCCGTTTTTCTAGCATTTATCTTTTGAACTGTTGGCAAAGGATGATCCCACATGACATACATTTCATCATTTTCTATGATGTTTTGTGGCTCATGTTTCCAGTGTTTTTCAGCCACTTCAGTACCATAATGTTTGTACAATCCCCAGTGCAACAGTCTCGCTACATTATTATGCCTTTCAGTACACAGTCCTTCTGTCATTTGTATGTCCCAACCAGAAAGAAGGTGTGCAACTGTTACCAATTCTGTTCTGCAAAATGTGCATTTGTCTGTTTCTTCCTCATGTTCAGTGGACTACTTTGCAAACCAATGTGTATGTAGCCCACTATCTTTTGCCACCAATATTAACCTTTCATGAGACCAGATGGCTTAGTGGTTAAGGTCTTCGCCTCCAATGCACAAGGTACAAGGTTCGATCCTGACCTCCGACTAATGCCTGTTTGGAGTTTGCATGTTCTCTCAGTGTCTCCGTGGGGTTTCTCCCATGTCCAAAAAACATGCCGAGTGTTTCCATCTCAAACTCACCAATGAATGGAGCTGTGGGCAGCAGCACAGACTCTACATGGTGCCCAATGGGGGGAAGAGTTGTAAAAAAAAAAAAAAAAAAAAAAGACCAACCACTTTGGGCATCTATTGTGGTGCGCAGTATCCTCAAGATAGGAGAACATAGATCACAAACTGCATGCCATGGCAGGGCTGGCCACTCGATGGTGTAAAATATGGCTCTAGGTGATTCGGTCATGTTGACTGTCACCAAAAAAAAATGGGCATGGGTAGTTACCAGTGATAAGTGGGTTGAGGACCCGGCCTACTCTCTGACCCACGTGGTGGGAGGAGTATATGTGCCCCTATTTGCCAGTGTGCCCACCCCTCCAGGGATAGCTCTGTTGAGTGAAAGCTGGACATAAAACCAACCAACCTGCCAAACATGAACTGAGAATTGCTACACTTAATGTAGGTTCACTGACAGGACATGGATGACATGATGATACGGAGGAGGCTGGACATCCTATGTACCCAAGAGATGAGATGGAAGGGCAGTGCAACAAAGCCACTTGGCTTGGGATCCAGACTCTACTACTCAGGTGGTGGACAGGCTAGGAATTGTGGTGAGACAGAGGCTTCAGAAGTCAGTGAGGGATGTCATCAGAATTAATGACAGACTCATGGCAATCAGACTCCAATGTAATGATAGGACAGTATTCATAATCTCAGCCTATGCCCCACAGCAGGGTTGTGATAGTGAGGAAAAGAGTGCATTCAGACAGCAGTTGCAGGACCTGCTAGGACAACATGAATTGGTGTTGATAATGGGTGACTTAAATGCAAATATCGGGACAGACAGAACAGGATATGAGGACTGCCTGGGTCCACATGGGTGGAGCAATAGGAATAAAGAAGGAGTAGCCATTCTAGACTTCTGTCTGGCAAATGGCTTGATAGTAGCTAACACATGGTTCAGAAAGAGAGACAGTCACAAGATCACATACAAGAGCAGCCAACATGCAACTCAGATAGACTTCCTCCTAGTAAGGAAAAGGCACTGGGGTAGAATCCATGATTGCAAAGTCATCCCCAGTGAAACAGTCGGTTCACAGCATGAACCAGTAGTTGCCACAATCAGCTGCAAGCAGTGGTCAGAGAAGGTTCTAAGGTCAACAGAGATCAGGCTGAAGACCTGGAAGTTGACTGGAGAGAAAGTACAGCAGTTCAAGGAATTACTCAGGGCTCTAGCACCCCAAGAAGAGGAGGAAATAGGTGGAGTTGAAGAAGAGTGGCAGCACCTAAAAACAGCATGTGTTAGGACTACAGAAAAGATATGTGGCCGAGCCAGGTATGGAAATAAGGTACATAAGGAAAGCTGGTGGTGGAATGCAGAAGTGCAGGAAGTAATCAAAAGAAAGGAGTAGTGCAAGAAGAAGTGGGAGATTGAAAAGACTGACCAAGCTAGGAAGGACTACTGGTTGGCTAACAAAGAAACTAAGAAAGAAGTTGCAATGAATAGGGCATCAGAGGCACTCTATCAGCTTCTGGAAAGTGACTCAGTAAGGGGCACAAAGAAACTATACCAGGTTGCAAGGCAAAGACAGAAAGATAAAGAAGATAGTCAGACACCCTTCATAAGGGATTCCAGCAACAACCTGCTTACCAGCCCACAGGACATCAAAGGCAGATGAAAGGAGTATTTCCAGCAGCTTCTGAATGAAGAAAACCCCACAGAAGCGGTACTGCCCCAGAAACAGCCTACAATGAGAGTAGAAGAGGAGCCCAGCTTAGAAGAAGTAAGAGCAGCACTAAGGAAAATGAAGTCAGGGAAAGCAGCAGGCTCAGATGAGGTCACAGCAGATATGATAAAGATGCTGGGTGAGCTAGGGGAGAAATGACTCCTGAGGGTACTAATTGCAGTGTGGAGAGAAAGGCGTATTCCAGATGACTGGAGAATAGGCATACTCATGCCAGTGTACAAGAACAAAGGGGACATCCACAACTGTTTACAGTACAGAGGCATCAAACTCCTACCACATTGCATGAAAGTTCTGGAGAGGGTGATTGATAAACAGATACGCAAAATAGTAGAATGTAAGATGGGAGATGAACAGTTCGGATTCAGATCAGGATGCAGCACAATTGACCCGATGTTTGCATTGAGACAGATACTTGAGAAAAAAACTAGAGAAGAGGAGAGAGTCAAACTGGGCTTTCCTAGACTTGGAGAAAGCATATGACAAGGTCCCATGAAAGCTGATCTGGGCAGTACTGCGGTGGTTTGAAGTCCCAGAAACATTGGTAGAATTAGTACAGGCTATGTACAAGGACCCAGTGACTCAAGTATGAACAGTGTTTGGCCTCACTGAGGGGTTCCCAGTGGGAGTGGGTGTACACCAGGGTTCAGCTCTGAGCCCACTGCTGTTCATACTGGTAATGGACTACATCAGCAAACAGGTTGGAGGGGTCAGAGCAACAAAGCTGATGTATGCAGATGATGTGGCAGTACAGGCAGACTGATTTAGAACTTCAGCAAAGGATAGGAGAATGGAATGCAAATCTGAAGGCACATGGGATGAAACTACGCACATATAAGACAATGGTAATGGCAGCAGATTGGGGAAATCAGAAGAAGCTGAGAATAGAGATAGATGGGAAGATAGTGGAACAGGTAAACAGCTTCAAGTATCTGGGAGGGGTGGTTGAGGAGAAGGATAGTCTGAATGAAGAGGTCAAAGCTAGAATCAGAGGGGCTGCAGCCAACTGGCATAGAGTATAACGTGTAGTATATGACAGAAGAATGCCAAAGAAGCTGAAAAGTAAGGTGTACAAGACAGTGGTGCGACCAGTACTACTGTATGGTACAGAAACCTGGGCAGTAAAGGCAGAACAGTTGAAGAAGCTAGAGGTGATGGAAATGAAGTGCCTGAGAAAGGTGGTAGGGTGCACACTGCGGGACAGGTGAAGAAATGAGGACATAAGAGCAGAAGCCAAAGTAGCTCCAATTGCATAAAAGATCAAAGAGAACAGATTACCGTGGTTTGGGCACATGTGTAGAAAAGCAGAAGACAATCTGGTGAGGGAGATTTGGGACAGACAGGAAGAAGGTAAGAGGAAGCGAGGGCGTCCAGCAAAGAGGTGGATGGATTGTGTGAAAGAAGATCTGTGAAAGTCAGGCATGAGTGTTGAAGAAGGCAGGAGAGTGGCACTGAACCGAGAGAGTTGGCGACAGTTAATACGATACCCCGACCCCATGTAAATGGGAAAAAAGGGGATGATGATGATGATGATGATTAACCTTTCCTCTCTTAGTTTGAATTTGCCTCTCCTTAACCATTCCTGCATTCGTTCCTGAACAACATGACATTCTTCCAGAAGTCTTCTATAGCTGCAACTATATTAATGCATTTTACACATTTCTTGCCATCTCATCTGGTTCTTCACCTTATATTCTTTCTGTTGTTTTTTTTGGCACGTTCAGTTGCTGCCTGTTTTTTACCCACTTGTGGTTTAATTTCCATAAATACTTGATGCTGATATGCTTCTGCTAGCCTAAGCAGGTAAGTCATCTTACATTTATTCCCCTCATGTTTCAAAACTTTCTCTATATTTGGGTCTTGTGAGGTCAGCAGATATGTGTGGAATCCCACGATTGCAGATCCGCATAACAGCATTTAATGACGAAAAAAACAGGAACAACGCGCTGCAATAAATAAAATTGCGCTCATTATTATAATATATAATGATCAAGATTTAGACTGCTTAATCCCTATCATGACTTGAACTGTACTAATGATGATTAAATATTATAAAAACTACATGGAAAATAATAAGTGAAAAATAATGAATGAGGTAGAGTAAAATAAATAAAAACAAAGCAGCACAAATGGCCCAATATTCTGTTAATCTCCAAAGTATCATCTCATTCACGATGAAATATATTAAACACAGAACTAACCATTCTTAAACTTACATGCTTATTAATACTAAGACTCAGCGAGATACATGGCCATCATCAGAGCATATATATGAAATAGAATCACAAAAATAAGGACTAAAACTATAATGTCTAAGAAAACCTGAAGACAACCATTTATATAGGCAAGTCATAGTATATATAATATACGACTATATGAATATACAAGGAGCAACTATATAGTAAATAGTGACCACGTCAACCATATTAAAACTTAATAATATCACAAATGCAAAATGCAAAACTGTAGTACAAAAATACAAGACATATAAATATAAAAAATATATACAAAAAGCCAATATATACAATCAGTCAGGAATTGTTTACAAGCCCTAATACATTAATTTATTATGACACATTTATCTAAAACAAAATCACATGAGGAAGTATATTCTAAATAGTATATTATATTTTAAACAAATCAACACCACAATGTGACCAGAGGAAGTTTTTGCATTAAATTATGATGCAGCATATATAATAGCTACTAACAAATAGGAAAGTGATGCTTGCTGTTTACACAACTTCTGTCATTGTGGGGGCTTTCAATAAGGTTTGGATATTATGGAAAAGTATATGATACTTCTACAATGATAATACATATATATTAGATAAAGGGCTAAAAGACCATTGTGATACGGACCAAAATCAACTAGGTCCTACTGTTCAAACCTGGTGATATATGAGCCTTTAGTCTTAGGATCCACCTTAATTCAAAAGTTTCCAGGGTGTTCATGTGGTCACCCTCCCTCCTGTTGGGATCAACTATCTGTAACACCTGAAACACGGCATTGTTAAAATTATTTCTTCTGATATTATATACATGATCATATATTCGGTCCCTTAGTCTCCATGAAGTCAATCCCACGTAATAAGCATCACAGAGAGTACAGTTAGCAAGGTAGACCACATTTTTGGTATTACAATTTGCATAGAACATAGATACTATATTCATATTAGTACCAGAAGGTGCAAGCCCACATTTTTTGGAAATATATCCACAGAAAGAACATTTACCACATGGGAAGGTGCCTGTTTTCATCTGAGATCTAATGTCAGTGGATGTAGTAACCAATTTTACATATCCGTACATGTAATCAATTTCAAGGAGGTCCATCTGTCCTTTGGATATAATCTTGGTATGCACTGATTTTTATAAATCATTTGGTGAGCATGAAGCATCCTTCTTGTTTTCCGATCCAATCTATCCAACACGTTTTGTGGCCAGTCACTCACTCCAAAACTGCAATTAGGACAGTAAGAGCAAATTGGTTTATAGCTTGGAATTTGTTCCTATATATCAATGCTGTTTTCAGGATTAATTTAAGTCTTACTAAGTTTTATTCACATGTTCATGTTTTATTGTTGATCTTTCATCAATTCTCAAATATTTATACACTCCCTCTTGCTCAAGTTCTGTTATATCACATTTTTGTCTCAAACTGATGTTTTCTTGGTGCTGCAGTTTTCTTGCTTTAAAGGTTGTTTTTTCACATTTATCAACACCAAAAGACATTTTTTTATCATCTGAAAAAGTTTGGACAACTTGCAGTTGTACTTTCAGTTCCTCATATGATCAGCTATACAGTTTCAAATCATCAACAAAGAGAAGATGAAAAGTCTTTACACTTTGTTGTTTTCTAGGAGAAAAGGGTTTACTATCAAAATTGCAAACGGCACTACGTCGATTGTCATATACTCGAACATGGAAGTTCAAAATCGGTAATGTCGAAGACAAAATAATCAATCTAGGAATGGTTTTAACATGGGTCGAGGTAGGTGTTCAGTATTATTCCGAACTATAAACATCTCCCCTACCTCGACCCATGTTAAAACCATTCCTAAATTGATTATTTTGTCTTCGACATTACCGATTTCGAACTTCCATGTTCGACTATATGACAGTCGACGTAGTGCCGTTCGTAATTTTGATAGTAAACCGAGAAAAGTATAGCCATGACCTAAGCTGTTAAGTAGACAGTTTAATGGGTTAAGGGCAAGGCAGAATAGCAGTGGTGACAGAGAGTTATCCTGGAATATCCCCCTTTGAATTTTTATCCCTGGAATAATAATTTGTCCTTTATCATGGCTTAATTGCAAAGTGGTCTGCCACGTTTTCATGGTCACTCTAATGCAGTTGATCAGTGTAGGGTGTATCTTATACATTTTTAAGCATTCTTTTATCCATGAATGTGGGATATTATCAAATGCTTTTTTGTAGTTAATCCATGCCATACTTAAATTCTTCCCCTTTTTATAGTTCTCCACTATCACTTTAACAGCAAAAGATCCTTTATTCCATATGACTTTCTTTTTTGCTCTTTTGTTGTATTATCTTCTGAATGACTATAGACTCTGTCGGTATCAATTGTAGTATATAGTTTATACGTTGTTGGAAGGCAAGTTATTGATCTATAATTTTTAGGGTAGCTTGCAGGTTCACTCAAGTAATAGAACTGTTTTTCCTGTCCTTAGCCAGGTTGGTGTCTGTTCAGGGTGTGCATATAAATAGTTCTTATTCATGGCTAAATCTTCATGCAAAGATGTTAATACTTCTAACCAGAAGTTAGATACTGCATCTGGTCCTAGGGTTTTCCAATTTGAGGCTTTTCTTAACGTTGTTTCAGTCTCTCTGGTATAGCCTTGTAGGGGTTGAGATGAGCTGGTCTAATGCATTAGAACTGATGAATTCAAGGAATCGTTGGTGAGTGCATTAGTGCAGGAATAGTTCACCCAGTATATGGTGGGGTAGTTGAAGTCACAAAGGATCAGGGTGTTAAGGGGTACCTTGATGGAGTCAAGTAGATCCAGGTAGGAGGAGTGGGTATCCTGAGTCATGGAGGGGGGGTCTACAGCTGGTTATAACTTGGATGGGTGTCTTACTAACTGTCAGTTGCACCTGGAGTAGTTCCAGTGCATCATGCTGGCAAACCATTCTGGAGGTGTGCCTGCCTTTAATGAAGACAGAGACTCCAACACCCTTAGTCTTCCTGACCTCATTTTGGGGTCAGAATGTGTGGAATGAGGTATAGCCTGGTAAGGCAGGTGGTGCTCTCAGCAGCCCTGAATCAGGTTTCTGTGACTGCACAGATGTTGGGATCTTCCTGTGTGAGGAGAGCCTCCAGTAAGTGCATTTCCAGGTTAAGGCCAGGTTAAGGCTCCTAGCATTAAGCAGCAAGACTTTCAATTTACATTTTGACAGATCTTTTATGTTGGAAGATTTGTCTTTGGGACATTGCCTAAATGGCACAATGAGGGAGACAAGAGCCTTGGCCAGGATCCAGAATCCCAGGGGTGACAGGTGGAGGCCATCTCTGGCAAAGCATCAAAGCCTGTCAACCATGTCATCCCAGGCAGACAGATACTGGATCCCCTTGGAATGACACCAGAAACTAAGCCAGTTGTTGAAGTCAATTATTTTTTGTTGGTACCATGATATCATTCTTGGCGAAGGTAGGATGCTGCTTAGGGCTCGGGTCATACCTGCCTGGGACACATACTCTGAGATCTCAATCATGTATCTCTTCATATAGTCCAGGGAGGTACATCTGAAGTCATTCACACCAACATGGACAATGACAGAGTCATACTTGCACTTGCTGTGGAGACACTTAAGTGCATCCATGATGTGGCGGATTCTGGCACCAGACAGTCAAATGACCATGACTTTCTCCTTGTCGAGCCTGGTGAGTGGGATATTGGTGTCTTAAAACTAAGTCACCAATGACTAATATGTCTGGTTTATGGTTATGCCTTGTGGGCTGTGATAGTTTATTGTTTTGCCTTATGGGCTGTGTTTAAGACACTGGCGTGTTGTCTGCTGTATGTGATGTGTTTGGTGTTGTGTATGGAATGTTTGAGAGTGTGCTTTGGAGGACTCTGCTGTTTAGGTTAAGTTTTTATTGAGGACCTCTGCATAGGTGTATGTGTGTTGTGCTTGGCTATGTGATGTGAGTAGTGTGGTGTTTGTGCTGGCAATCTCCTTTGTCAGGAGTACTGACTGTGGCACAAGAGAGCATGGATTCCTGGTTACTGATGTGATACATTTCTCGCAAGTCAAAGAATTATGTACTAGGAGAAGAGAGCTGTCAGAAAACATGAGACAGTTGCTACACTGTCTCAGTATGCCCATGTTGACCAGGCTATCAAGAGAAACTGATGGGAATTGTCCAGACATAGTGATCGAAATATTTGGGTGGACTTATGGAGAGAGGGCTTTGATAAGGGTTTGTCCACAAGAGTGTAGACCACAAAAACCTTTTTAAATGTAAGGTGACTGGCTTGAAGCCCAAGTGCTAAACCAAAACTGAGATGCTTAGAACTACAGATAAATTTAATCAGGCTACTAAAAAGCAGTAACAAATGCAGTAGAATAAAAGCACTTGAACACTTAACAGCACGCATCAAAGCAAAAATAAGGTAATAAAGTAGGAAAAATACAATTAATAAATAAAGTGCAATTTTTTTATTTTTTTAGGTGGAGAAGGAGGAAACAGAAGATAGTTGAATATTAAGAAACTAAGGGGGTTGGCCTTCCCAAATGCTATCTCTGTACTCAGTAGACTGAGCTTATGAGATGGGAGGAGTGTCCAAAATCACAGAAGCATGGGGGTTAGTCCTTCCCAAATTATCTCATTGTACTTAGTTGAGTGAGCAAATGAGTTGCAAATGGGAGGAGTGACCAAAATCAAATTTACAGCAGGGGCGGGCAATTCTAAAGCCACCAATTTTAAGAGTAAAACACCACTTTGGTGGGAGGGTGGGAAAACAAACAAAATGCAGACAGAGGCCAGCAATAAACAATGAAGCAAATAAATAAATGTGGTACAGTTTTGTTAACCATCAGTGAAACAGATCAAGTGCAAAAAAGTATACTTATATCAGCTTGGTATATTCAGATGGTTATACAATCATATAGAGCTGGGTACTTAGCTCTGATACTCATGACTACTGTCTTAGCATCTTTGTTAGCTAGGTTTCCTTCTTGGATTTTTTTCAGTCTCCCAAATCTTCCTGTATTCCTCTTTTCTTTTGACAACTTCCTGAACTACTGCATTTTACCACCATGCTTCCCCTCTGTACCATGGTTC
This sequence comes from Protopterus annectens, assembly GCF_019279795.1. Lineage (NCBI taxonomy): Eukaryota > Metazoa > Chordata > Ceratodontiformes > Protopteridae > Protopterus > Protopterus annectens. The sequence continues at coordinate 497,234,793 of NC_056731.1, read as the reverse complement.
CACACCTGGTGTTACTGCAAAAAATATTCGATTATCTTCTCGTATTATTTCAGATGATGCCATTCCTCTTCTGCTCCACATACTTCCTCTTATTCCTGAAATGCTAAAACTATGGATAATTCCTTGAACTCTGCTGCTTTTGCTACAGTCAACTTCCAGATCTTTAATCTCATCTCTATTGATAGGCCTTGATCACTGCTTGCAGGTGACTGGGGCCACCAGAGGTTTATTCTGGAAACAGACCATTTCACTAGGGATGACTCTGCAGTCTTTAGTCTTTACCTCAACACCAATTGCTTTTCCTTACTAGGTGGAAGACTACCAGAGTTGCAGGATGAACAATCTTGGATGTCATCCTAAAACGGTCTTATTTTGTCCTGCTTTGTTAAGGAGGTCCAGCAACTGCTGTCTGAATGTCCACTTTTTCATATCATTGCAGCCCTGCTGTGGATTACTGGCTAAGATTATTAAGCTGCTCCCTCTGTGAAGTCTAGAACTTAATTATAGCTGTTACTCTACAGACCCAAGTGATTCTTCTATCTGGTTCTGTCTTTCCCAATATTAGCTCTCCAGTCAGACCTATTCAAGAACAAATCATTGTGGCCCTCTTTATTGAGGAGGTCTAGCAACTGATGCCTGAATTACCTCTTTTCTCATCATTGCATCCATGCTGTAGATTAGGGGTCTGAATGGAGAGATAAGTCAGCAGGTAAAGGAGAGCAGTGTTGCTGAAAATGAATTAATCCTCAAGACTTGCTGAGTACCTTCAGAAGGTGGATCCTGTTTTCACAAAATCTCGCCAAGATGACACTGTTATATAGACTGTATTTATATAGCGTGTATCATGGACAGAAGTAGATCAAAAATTATACAAGACAGCTGGGTGCAAAAGACCCAGGATAAAAAAGTTCCCAATCCTGGTGCCAGGACTGGAAAAATGACAGTGTAGAATCCTCAAAATATGGAAACATTCCTACAATGGGGCCAGGCCAGGCCCAGGAGGAGGATGCCCCCCCCCCTGTTGTAAAAGGAAGTAGCAGTACACAAAAATCACAAAAACTGATTGGCCAAAGAAGAGCCATAAAGATGACAGAGTAGACTATTGATAATAATAAGAAAATTATATATTGTTACTATGATGCAAAAAGCCCAGAATTTCCAGACACAAGATATATAATAAGATTGAGAGAGAAATTAGAGGAAAAAAAAATACTTACACAAGAAAAACTTGAAGTCAATTATGCAGCTACCTGCAAGTAAGAATGTATGTTCATTAATACAACAGATTTGTGAAAAACAGTATATAGACCAAGAAACTTTGATCTGTCTGGAAAAAAGAAGCATCTGACAAAGTGTGAAAATATAAACAAAACCTAGAGATCTTTGAAAAGTATAAAATGGAAATATGGACATAGGAAAGAAAGAGAGATTTGATATGGTGCAATATTTATGCAAAGGCAAAAGTCAATTACTCAATACAAAGAAGGCAGCCCCAAAGATATTTGAAGAGAAATACAGGCAAAAAGCATCCATATGCTAAAAAAATAGAAGTTGAAGTTATGGAGTGCCTGCAAAGTGAAGGATTTGGTGTAGATGGTCTAACACAGACTACATCACAGCATGATGGAGTGAGTCCCCAAAGTAAGGAGAAACAAGAAGATCAGAAGATGTCTGAAAAAGAAATATGGACATGGGAAAGAAAAAGAGATTTAATATGGTGCAATATCTATGCAGACGAGAAAGCAAAACTAATCAATACAAAAAGAGAAGCACCAGAGTTATTTGATGAGAGATACAGACAAAGGAATACGGACATGGAAAACTTTACAATACAAAAAATAAGAAGACAGAGGAAAAGGAGATTAGCAATGGGGAAGTTAAAGAAATAGAAACTGAGCTTATGGAATACCTGCAAAGTAAATGATTCAGTGTAGAAAATCTAATTCTGAAAGTACCAGAACAGGATAGAGCAATGGGCATCCTAATTAAGGGGAAACCAGTGGAACAGGAAGCAATTGGTCAGATGCCATATGAATATACATTGGAAACCAGTATAAATATTCACTTGAAGCTGGAAAGCAACAGAAGGAACAGGAAACTGTGGAAACTCTGACTCGGTCAATGTTGAGGAGTGATGGGCCAGTCAGTTCCAATATGACAAAGCAATGGATGGTATGGAATGAAACTGAAGAGAATTTGCTACAGGAAGATGCTAGAGAACTTTCTATAGATTGCCTGCAGGAAATGGAAAACAAAAGGCATGTCCTCAGTTTAGAAGAAAATGAGCTAAGAGAAGAGTTGCTTGATTTCGTAGAGATAAATAGACATGTTAAGATCAATGAAAGAAACAGTCTGCAGAAGGTCAATAAAACCCCAAAAGTTAGAATTTTGATAAAATAAATGAACACAGTAATTAAGACTGTCCATAGAGATCCATGTGATATAACAGAAGTAAACAGGATATATTACTGTGCAGCTGAATTTATAACTGCTAACGTTCAGCCAAAATAACACAGGGTAGATAGGGAAAGGAAGGGGAGAAATTGAATACCTTCATGGACGTATCAAACAGAGAAAACTTTACTTTTTTAAGTCACTGTTGGAGGAGTAAAGAAGAGGGAATATATCAACAAAAATACTTAGATGTGATAAAGACAATCCCCGGGATTCATGAAGCTTGCGCCAGGCGCCAGAGTAGCATTGGCGATCTAGCGCCAAATATGGCCCCCGAGTGATTCAGGTACGAGCTGTTTCTACGTGCATTACCAGCATAAGCCAGAGCTGTGCAGCTTCCATGCATGTATGCTAATTACCCCATGTGCTGCAGTGTAGCATGTAAATGAAGGTATATAGCAATTCATGAAGTGGTGCAGGCATAGTGTAAGCATGAAGAAATGTAAACCAAAAAAGGTTTACATTTTTTCAAACATAAAATCAGAGCCATGAAAGCAGACCAAACTTATGTATTATAATGTTAATATATGCCACTGGCTAAATATATAGCCAATGGCATAAAAAAACATGCACAACATATAAAAAATAATGATTAATGTCATGGCCACACTAATGCAAAGTAAAACCGCAGTGCATCTGTGCGCAAACGGGATCACAAGGAAAATATATTTAGATGTCATAAAACTGCAATGTAACACAATTCATGAATTCCTCATAATAGTCAATAGCACTCATGCTACACCACAACCATGGCGCAAGGGTTGCTAAGGGTCTGTGACAATGTTTTGCAAGGTAACTAGGAATTAGTAGTCAATGCCATGCAAATGAGTCAAGTAATACTGAATTGCAAATGCCCTGCTGGCATAAGGATGTACCACATGGCATAGCAGTACAACACCGAGGAGTGGCCTGGAGGTAAAGATGACATCAAGAGAGGGGTGCACCACCATAGCTGTAAGCACATTGGATCATTGCTAATCTGGGTTGCCTGTTGCTAAGCAAAGCCACAGGATAGGGTTGTGGAAGTAGTCAAAGCTTTGCTTAGCTGAGAGCACAGAAGGTAACCAAAAGTGCATGTGAACGTGGATGAAAAGGCACTCGAAACCCGGTAAACGGTTGTGCATGGTGCGCACCACAGCTGAAACAGGAAGGTTACGGGAAGACAATAAGGAAATGCTGCAGCATGATAAATGGAGTACAAATGAGTAATTAACACCTAAGAATTCACAGTGGGCCATAGACAACAGCTAACAAGGCTGCTAGCAGCTACCTGCAGAAAAGGAAAGGGGAGGTGCCGTACAGCAAAGAAAAGAGAACTGTCACAGCAGAACAAAGCAAACTTGCAGTAGATCAGCTACATAACAATATTTCCCAACACAATCCTGGGTTGTGAAAGTACAAAACAAGAAAGCCGGCAGCTGGATGCATGCCTGACAATGGGAGGGGAATCGGGTTGAAAAGTGAAGTAAAAGGCAATAGATGAATCACAGCAGCCAAGCATAAGTCAACACCACAGGCCCCACAATAGCAGTACCTGCTGAAAAACCAATAATTAAGATACCCCACAGCTGGAACTGCACATACACATGCAATTACATCACCATCATCCATTGCACAATAGTATAAGGTGTGAAAGCCCCACACACACACTTGCATATTCCCAGACACTCTGCACCATTGGTGTATACAGACAGGGAACTTTTAATATTTACATGTTAGGGGCCGCCGTAGCTTTGATTCACCAGCATGTGTTTGAGACTGACGGTGGTGTGGAGGATGATGCTGGCAACCATCTCAGGCACCGGAGGAGGAGAAGAGTGTTCAGACCCAGGGTAACCTACCAGGGGCTACATGATCTGGAGATAGTAGAGCGTTACAGGGTGGAAAGGGACATCATACAGCAACTTGTTGAGCTGTGATGGCCATGCCTCAGAACCAGAAGTAACAGAGGGGAACCCATCCCAGCGGACATGAAGGTATGTGTAAACTTGAGAATACTAGCCACAGGTATCTTCCAAAGGCCAACTGGGGATATCTTGGGGATCTCACAGGCATCAGCATCCAGGGTACTCCACCAGTTCCTGGATGCAATGTTACCACATGCCAATGAGCACATATACTTCCCCCAAATGCAGGAGGAGTTGGCCAGCAATATGCATCTCTTCCACCATGTGGCAGACTACCCGGAGGTAGTGGGTGCAATAGACTGCACACACATACACATCAAGTCACCACCTGGTGAGCAAGATAGGCACTACATAAACCGTAAGGGATACCCCTCTATCAACTGCCAGGTCATGTGCAATGCCCAGGGCATTATCATGGATGTGTATGCTGGTAGCACTGGAAGCTATTGTAACTCCCACATCTGGCATGCCTCACAGCTGTATCAGGTGTTTGCCAGGGGGAGGAATCCCATATGGCCACCTGGTGGGGGATGCTGGCTATGCACTGGAACCGTGGATGATGACTCCCATCAGAAATTAACAAACAGCCATGCAAGAATGCCATAATGAGGCACATGTAGAAACCAGAATCATCATAGAGCACGTGTTTGGGATGCTGAAATCACAGTTCCGTTGCTTGGACATATCTGGTGGAGCCTTGCAGTACTCTCCAGGCACGTGTGCCCACATCTTCATAGTATGTGCCATGCTACACAATATGATCCTATGGAAACAGCTGCAGCAGGGACAGAATGGTGAAGGCCCTCACAGCCCACCACCATTGCCAAGGGACCGACAGGCACAGAGGGACTCAGACCATGAAAACCCTGTTCTAGCCCGAGTAGGCAGACGGAGGCATGCCCATTATGCCCATGCCTTGGCAAAGAGGGAATGTATAGCACACACACTGACAGTGTAGGCACTCATGGACTGACACCCTTCTCCACCTGCACACACAGCAAACATTGATGGCACACACACATGACCACCTGTAAATTGTCATGTATAGGTGGTCTACTGTGTGCATCCTACATAGGTAGCCCTCAACTATTGTACACACAACTGCCATTGGCATAAGGTAAGTCAATACCTGAACAGTAAATTAAGCTATCAGCATGTGTCCATACTGTATGTAGAGGTTCTCAGATATATAGGTAGGTACATGCCTAACTGCCCGAGGCCACTCATAAGCATAGGCAAAAAGTGTCTGCTGTCACCACCCCATCGATTAATTAACTGTCCCTCTGTGGAGCAGAGCTAATTGTGGGATCTCAGGGGTGTATTCACTGTTCCTCACCCACTCTGCAAGGATTCCCTGGAGTGTTAGTGAGGGGTTTTGTATAATTTAATCAGGGATGTAGTTACAAATAATGGGGAGTATCCCTGACAGGAATCTTCTCAGATGTTTACATGTTACATAGTATACCTTAAACACAGCTTGCATATATAGGTAGTATTCCACAGAATAATAAACATGTGGAACACACAACCACTGAAATGTGTGTAAATCACCCTTGCACTACCAGTGCCTGCTCTGAGAGGTAAAATACCACTGCCAGGATTAGAACACGCAACCATGTACACAATCTTCACAATAACATACCACTAAGCTACCCGAGATGTACCAATGGCAGTTGTGTATACTGACAGGATAAAACAAACAAGGTAGGAATGTGTGGAAATAGGACAAACCGGCATGTACCCAATGAAAGGTGTATGTTTATATATATATATATATATATATATATATATATATATATATATATATATATATATATATATATATATATATATATATATATATATATATGTATATATACATCAACATATATAGAGAGAGGGAGCGAGAGAGATATATGTTGATATATGGGAATATACATATATATGTAGATATATAGATAGGTTAACAACATCTGCATAACCATGGAGGTACACATAAATGGGATACCTACCACATACTGACTGCTTGACATACCGACGCGTGTAATCCCGAGGCTTAAAGTCTAAAAGAACACAGTACCGAAACACCAGATGCGCGAGGTTTAAAATCACGATGTTAAGGGGCAGTTAGTCAGTGCTTCTGGTGTTGCGGTTCAGGTAGGTTACTGTGTGTAAGTGTGTTTCTGAGGGTTGTAGTGTGTGTAAGTGTGTGTACTGAGTGTGGTGTGTGTTCCTGGGGGACTGTAATGTGTGGGTGTGGGTTAGCTTTGTGCGTTTGTTTGTGCGATCTAGGAGGTAGAATATTAAAGTAGGGGGGGTGTGGGGAGCACAGACACCCATATGGGGTGTGTAGGGGGGGCTTGCCCAACTGCTCATACATAGTGTAGGATGGTTTGTTTAGATGTAGTGGGTAGCAGTGTGTCTGTGTGTGCGTGTGTGTGCTCCATGTTTGTGTCACTTTCGCAAGTTACTGTCACTGTCGGTAATGTGGGATATGGGAGTCTGGGCCCAGTACTGTGGGTGTCAGTACTGTGTGGTTTCGGGATTCTGTAGGTATCCCATATACAGCGGTTGAAGTGTTCATATATGAGTATAACATGGACCATAGCAATCACACATTCCACCACGACCAACCATTATGAACAAAGGATATGGAGAGTATATGCCTATACACTATTACAAATATGTGCTATGGGCATGAGCCAGCCCAAAGAGGGTCAGTCACCAACACAACTACAATGACTGCAAATACCTATGACAGAAATACACAGCTTTCATGTATCAACACTTCATTACATTCCAATGTATTGCCAAAAGGATTCAAGGACTAACATCACCTGCATGCTATAAAGGAACCATTTAACAATGCCTTAATGAATCAGCCTGCAATTACCATAGTATTAGTCCACTAAAGGATAGGTGTTCAAATAGGGAAGGAACCCTCACGCACATATCAATTATGTATAAAAGCAGTTCCTACACACCTGCATCTGCTATACACACCCACCAACATCACCCCCACACCCATACAAATTACAATACAAACTGTAATAACATCACAAATCATTCACTCTCTGTACGATATCTGCAGAACCCTTAACATACCTTGTCAGAGACACACTAACATGGCCCTATGTGAAATAGTTGCTGTTATACAATGGAACAGCTGCTGATGTTACAGGGTTTGTTTGTACTAATGCCATGTCAGAGGGTTGTGTGTACACCGGGAAGTGTTACCAATTACTGAGTAACAGCACAGTATGATACACATGTACACCAAATCAAGGATGTCTGATGAACACACTGTAAACCACATAACAGTTTATGCATAGCCATACAGCCTTGAGCTGCCCAAACATCCTTGCCAGACTGAAACATCTGCAGAAGTATAAGGTACAAACAAACCCTGCATAAGTAGCAATGTTCTGAAATATAACAGCTGTACTCACATGTAGAACAAAATCATCTAGCCATTACACAAAATCCACGGGAGTCATGAAGCTAATATATCTCTGTCTGTCTCCATATAGCTGTTGAAATGCATCACAAACAGCACATCCAGGCCATCTTCCTCAAAAGTAAGGCAAAAGGACAATGCCCAAAAGGAGTACTCAGTTATACACCACTGTTGCCATGGTATTGGCTAATGGAGTAGCTGCACAGCTGATTTACATCTAATTAACTTCTTTGGAACACCAATTGGTGGTCAGGATAGCAGATGTTACCGATATTTAACTAGAAAAGGATGGCTTATCACACATTCAAACCATCCATATATACCAGCAGAACATTACAAAGAAGATTGAAACACAAACTTAAAAGGATTGAATCAACAGTGAATGACACCTCGGGTTACTAATAAGGTATGTAGAACACTCAGTATGTCGGTGTATTTAGTACCTGTTCTGTGATATTTAAAGTGCTTGAAATCCATATAGTGGAAACAGTTATCTTGTAGTGATGTATTGTTGAGCATAGTAACACTTGTAGTATTTATGAGTGTACTGCTGTAGGTCACAAGGCAAACACTGCATACACCACAAGGGATGCTATATAAGGGCTTTGAACACAAATATTCCTCACCAGCCACTATAACAAAGTAAAATGGAAGAGCTAGTTAACTATCCATGCACATAAGACATGTAATAAGTGCAAACGTAGATACTAGGCTGTCTTACCAAGGGTATTTATAAGCCTTGCTAGAGTGTGTTGGCTTTTGCCACCCCCATAGGTTAGTTCCCTGTGTCTCTGAACAGCAGAGCCATTAGTTCCCTGTGCCTCTGTCCAGCAGAGCCACTGCAGTGATCCCCGGGGTACATGTCTGTCTCCCATCCACATGCCAAGGTTTCCCTTGAAGAGTGCTAGTGAGGGGCCCTGCCTGATGTACATTGGAATCATGTTCCAAAGCATGGGGAGTGTCCGGGTCAGGAATCTATCCATCCAGCATGTCCTAGTCATCGTTGTGGTTAGGTGTATATCCCTAGAGCATGTGGCTCTCAGGGACCTCTGTTCAGGTGGAGCATATCCAGCAATACTGGGTTGGACATGGGCCTTGTATGTCAAGCAGAGATCACCTGTGAGTATGCAGTATGCAAGCGAGTATAGCTGGAGTTTCTTAGGTTGGGCTGCATAGGTCATCTGTTTGAGGTCAGTAATCCTCTTGGTGTGGTACTGTTGTGGTCTTCCAAGCTGTTGCAGTTGTCTTGTAAGGTATATCCCAAATGGGATGTTGTATCCTTTAATGGGTTTACTAAGTCATGAGTAGAGAGGCACAATGACCTCCTTTGAACTGGATGTGAACCCATTAGAGATTGGGGCCACGTAGAAGGATATTCTTGCTATCTACTGGGGGTCCCAGATCCCTTATTACCTTTTCTGTATGTAGGGGACTAGCGCCTATGTGGTAGTCCATGGGTAATTAGTTATATCCAAAGGGGATGACTATGCACTTTTTGGCATTCAGCTTGAGGCCATGATATTGACACCAGGTATCCAGCTCAATGTTACCCTTCCAGAGGGTGTCTGTAACAACTGAGGAAACAATTATGTCCCCTAGTTTGCAGTCATCTGCAAACCTTTTCAGCCAAAGCCCTCCTGTGCTTGCCTGTAGGACTGAGCCCTGGGGGACACCACTTGTAACTGATATACAGTCGGACCGAGGGTATGCAACTCACACTGTGTGGGTTTTGTCCGTGAGTCACTTTGTAAACCATCACATGACATAGGGGTTAATGTTCAGACGGATGGGTATGTCGATAATACCAGAATGAGGAATGGTGTTGAAAGCCTTTGAGAGATCTAGGTAGGTTGTGTGGACCTTCTTACCCTCATCTAATGCCTTGTTAACTGTCTCTAAGAGGTCCACCAGGTTTAGGAGGCACGGTCTGCCCTTAACAAAGCCAAACTGGGAGGGGTCAAAGATTTGGAGGTACCCAATGTCTCTGTGATTGAGATCCATGATGATGTGCTCCATAGCCTTGCAGGCCATGCTAGTCAGGCCTGTAGGGCAATATGTCCCATGGTCCATTGTGGCGCCACGTTTGTGGAGTTGGATAACTGTTTCTGTGCACCATTCAGGGGGCACTAAGCCTGATACGAGGCTATTATTGAACATGGTGTGTAGGTGGGGAGCCAGTACGTTCTGATGTTCATGTAAAATGCAGCCTGGGATGTTGTCCGGTCCCATGGATGCTGTGATATTGGCTTTAGAGTGTGCAGCTTTGAGAGGGGAGAAACGTAGCACTGAACCTATCTGCCAGGATGTTGGCAATATCACTTGGTTCTGTAATGTTCGTGCCTTTGTGCTGTAACTCAGAGCAGATCTGGGTGTTGACATTGAGATATTTGACATAGCTATAGAATGCTTTGTGGTTGTTGTTGGAATTAGTGGCGGTTTTGTTTTCGTAGCTAGCTTTGGAGGATCTTATAAGGGATCTCACCTTCTTACTGAGGCTGACCAGGGAGCTCCTCCACGCATGGGATTGTACTCTCTTTTGCAACAGTGTCTTCCTCCTGTTGTACAGTTTGTTTATGGCAGGGGACCACAAGATTGGCTTCCTTAATTAGGAGTATAGCGTCTTGGTTCTGTATGGAATAGCACAATCCATGCACTTGTGTAAGTGCTTATAGAGTGCATTTGTGTAGGATTCAGCAGTTGTAACAGTATTGTCCATCTGCATGGGTGTCATGACGTTCACCATGTCTGTCTTAAGAAGCATGAAGTTGGCTTTGTAGACATATTATACTGTGGTTCCCTTAATGGGGGGTGGGGGCGGGATGTGGATATCAACAGTGTTCAGCTCATGGCTGGATCGGACCAATGAGGAATTGACTTCATGTGTGGAACACAGGTCACTCATGTTGATAATGCCTAGGTCTAGGATATTGCTGCCCCTAGTGGGTGTGTGGATATGTTGATCCAGGGCATTGGTGTTTATGAATTCCAGAAAGCATTGAGCTAATGAGTTGGTACACAAGTAGTTTTCTCAGTTAATGGTGGGGTAGATTCAGCGAGACTATGTGATGAGTGTGGTGTGGTGCGAATGTTTACCTTCTCCACATAACTGTCAGGGTTAGGTTTGGTTGGAGAGAGCGTTACCTCCAGTTTGGCTAGATAAGTGCATCTCTCACAGGTTGTAGTGTTGGGTGGTAGGTGGAGAGGGTTGTCTGTGTACATGAGGCAATGTCCACATTGCCTCAAGAGGTCCAGATTCATTAGATAGACAGGAGAGAACACTGGCAGCTGACCCTTGGACATGCCTGAATATAAAACTAATTTCCCATAGATAAGTGAGGAAAGTGAGTACATGAGTTATTTTACTCTAAGCAAGTGAGAAAAGTATGTACAAAACTTGTTTACCTCTAGGTAATGAGGAAGACTGAGTGCTATAGTATTTAGTAGCTTACATATTGCTTACAAGTTCTGAACAAGTGCTGAGCATGAATAAGCAATCCATATAGGGTCTTGGATAACATAAACACACTGCCCCCCCAACAGGTACACAATCATATATCCATGTACACCACAGAGCCCCTGTACCCACATCTATGCTTGTACAAGCTGCACTCAGGCTGCATGGGACCTGTCCACATCACAGGTTGTATCATACACAAATGGCAAAGCAAGTTGCTCTCCACGTACACATCATGTAAAACATAGTTCCATGTCAGGCTGTGTACACACTGAATGGTGCACACCAACAGGTATCACAACCCACAAAGGGGGAGACACCACTGATAATGGGAAGTACTGCACTACCACCCTGCTGAGTCTGGTCTGAAAGGCCATGAACCTTGATCAAATTATTTGATGTCAGCAGTACAGATGTAGATGGCAGTAAGGTTGATTTCACACTGCATATCATAACCTTGCCAGGTCATAGGACATCATCACCCATACTGTGTTCCACCTACACTCGGTATACTAGATGTACATTCCTAGGTCCCAGGAGTGTTTTGCAACGGGACTGCTGGCAGACCCAACACTACAGAAGGTGTCTGAATAATACATGCTCATCACACCAGTGCCAGCTACAGTAAGACAGGGTTAATTAATTGTATTCCCCCTCATTGTAGTCCATACCTCACAGACAAACAGAAGGTATCTGCCAATCATTGGGAGGGTGGAGTAATGGTTAAGGTGTTTGCCTTACAAACACAAGGTGCAGGGTTTGAGTCTCACAAGGGATAATTGGCTAGGCTTAAAATGGCTCACAAGGGCAATTAGCCTAGTACTAATCTATGAACCTATAACAAAATCTATCTATGAACCTATTGAAGTATGCAAATGACTATGACCTAGGAGCAATAGCCGACCCAAGAGTGTTGTGGACAACATACAGAAGGGGCTTTGTGGGTGAGGTGTGTGTGACATATGGCCAAAATCTGACAGCTACATATTGCATTGTCACCCCATGTTAATAACCCTGTACCCATGAACTACCACCTAGGCAGTGGTCAACATAATGGACACTGTGTGTAAGGGATGCAGCTGGGCAGTTGTCTTTCCTGTGATAGCTACGTCACCACACCTGTTAGGTAGTCATATGTGGCAACTCTAATAATGACAGGCTGCCATCCATGAATATAGACATCATTGTCCAGCCATACACAACACTCAAGTGACCCATATCAGATTGCATATTTCCTTTAAGGGGTATTGGCCATGTGCAGATGGCCTACACCAGCCTTCCCATTCCCCATCTCCACTATGTAGCAAGATGCATACCCTGAATAAATCCATGTCCAAACCAGTGATGTTGGACATGCTACACGTACACATCCTGATCTCAAACAAATACTTCATGGACATCCATCTTCCACATGCTGGACAGATCCTTGTCCCGTACACTTTACATAGTCCTGCCATACTTTGCATTCTTGTCCGTCAAAGCTGCACATGGCTCCCCTCTCAGACATGGTGTGATGACCACATGGTAAATGTATCATTAACCCTGTGGATCAGTAATGTGGCACTGCTCCACCTGGCTCCAGAGACCCGCCTGTCAGCTACAGCCAGGTAACCTTTCATCCTAGATTCATACATGACCCATGGCATATAACCTACTAGTTGACATTGACTGTACATGCTATAGATATCCATCCCTACAAATACTATCTGGCTAGCCAGTGTCCCATGTGTATCACATGTGCAACACAGGTGATACATGGCAGTATGCTGAATTGCTGTACAGTGCCATGTAGATGTATATAGCAGAACACATACATGTAAAACCTTATATGAGCAAGTCTGCAGGGTCACAGTCATGTCTGTTAAGGCAGTGTAAGTCTTTATATGTGACATATACACAGCATCAAGGTCAACTGCATTAATGTGGACACATCCAGCCATGTGCTGATAGGTAGGAACACCAGTACAGGCAAACAGACATGCCCACATCAAGACAGCATCCACATGGAGTATGAGCAATATAATCAGGTGACACACACACACATATATATGGTGATAATATCCACTCACCATTGAGTATCACATGTGTGTGACACAAACACATCAGTGTCATGTAGATGTGCAAATACAACTATTTAATCATAATAAATGCAATACACATGTATGTTCAGCTGTAGCTTTGTATCTCTATGTGAGTTACTTTGACCTGTCTCCATCATTATGTCTTCCAGGTATGCCGCGTGCAAGCCTACCCCCTTTTACCTGCTTGGAGGAGGAGGCCCTCATCCCATACCTACTTGATAATCATGATATCCTGTTCAGCCATGTGCCACAGGATGCATAGCAGCGGGATGCACTGTGGATGGAAATCCGCAGGAGGATTAATGATGTGAATGGCCACAACCGCAGATACCAGCAGGTGTACAGACACTGTACAGACCTCATTAGATGGGCGAAACAGTGTGCAAATGCAATCGCCAGGGAACAAGGTGCAACAGGTGGTGGACCACCAACCCAGCCCCCACTCACATGTACCAAGGAGCTACTGGCCAACCTGGGGACACCTGCAGAACCACATCCACAAGCCTTAGCCGATATTGTGGAGATGGGTGTCTCTCAACCACTGAGTCTGGAGTTGCCTGGTAAGTCAGTGCTGTACCTATAACAACTATATTCTATATAGATGCATGTGGCACTGTACAATATGCAATATAATGTACTGGTGTATGTGTTAACATGTACATTGCACCCTGTAGCCATCATACAGGCGTAGATAATGCTCATACTGCTGTGTTATTCCTATTTAAGTACCTCTGGCATTCCGCTGCGACAGCAGCCCGTTGCAGGTGAGACTGTTATTATTTATCAGGCATCGTAATGCACAGATCTATCTGCCATGTGGCCATTTACAACATTTACACATAATGTATGGTCCTGTTACAATATACAGGTCAGACCTGCAATGCATCACAATGCCTACCCATGTGCAACACTTGCAAACTATGTGAATCACCTCACCAACATGAATCACCCTGTGCATATGACGATGCCTGTGCCACATCCCTGACATCCACACCATCGGTGCAAGGACATGCTCATATGGTCTGATGCACAGGGTGAACAGACTAGGAAGATAAGTGTAGTTTACAATTGTTGAGTACTGTTGACAGGCAGCAGACATACCATGTACTACTGGTGTACAATGTATTTCGTACTGCTAACAGTATGTGTCTTGTGTAACAACAGTAACTGCATGTTGCTCATGATGTTCTGCTGTCCTCCTTTAGGTCTAATTGCATGTGCCGGGGGATGTCAGTGTTTGCAGTTAGTGTCCCATATGTCAATGTGGACTACTCACAGGTATGTATGAATATACCAGCATGCACCATGAAGCTGCCACATAATAGTGAGAATGTCCCATGTTCCAAACACATCTGCTGATCCAAGAGCATGATAGCTGTGTATTAAGCTACTGTGGTTACAGACGTTACATCCATAGAGGGTGACATCACAGGTACAGTTATATGGAGTGGCGAGGTAAGAGAGTGGTCTAGCTGATTACAAGGGTAGAGGCCAGTGGGAAGTGTGATGCCTCATTGGGAAGCAGTAATACACATTCCCATGACAGGATGCCAACACACAACTGCACCCACACACTCAGGTATTGACACACATGTATTCAGTGACACAGTAACACACCAGCACACTCACGAATTCACCGACATAGTAATACACACACGCACACAGTTGCTACTGGTGAGGTGAGGACCCTTGCCTATGTGCAAATCATCATTACAGTACTGTGCACCTACATGATGCGCCACAGAGAATACACATATACAGGTAGTCAGTATGGCCTAAGATCATGGACATCAACACAGATAGATTGCATCACCTGGATGGGGGAGGGGTCTTATCAGTTCAGTATTGTAACATACATCCTCACTTCAGGGACCAGACAGCCATACATACACACACACACACACATACACACACTGTGACATTCAGTATTGAATATACCTATATCACGCACATACAGATACCTCACGTGTGAGCTATATGCCCCTGCTTATGTCCTGCTTTCTACACTGCAGTCTGTACAGATGTGTACACTAGTGTACAGGAGAGTGAGAAACAATTGAGATGTATTCCCCACCATACGTGACATATATGGACACACACGCAACAACACATGCCACTACTGTGAATCAAAGACTCGCCTAGCTCATGACATGTATGACAGACTTACAGCAGTATTGCATGCATTACAAAGTGTACTGACGCTTACTTTGGCAACAGTGCTGATATATGCACACGGGACGTCTTAACTGTTAACAGGTGTCAAGTGATTTACCTTCGCTATCACCCTGACCGCTGTCTAAGTTGTGTGTTATGTCCTTCAATTAACAAAACCATTGCTTACCGGTTACACAGGTTATTGTAGGACCACTTGTGACACACCTGTGAGCTGTCCTCAGCAAACATCCATCTGCAAAGATGCCCCACCACTTAGTTATTTCCACACATCTGTCCATACCTGAGGTACATCTTTCTGTACATTCTGCATATCACCATATACAGTTAGCATTGTTGAGACTGCATTGCAACTGCATGATGTACTAGGATACACATCACCTGCATACATCAGCAACTGCGCACACATGTTATCTGAACGCACACCACTACATGTACATGTGTGTAGGTCTTACAATCCTGTCATTTGGGCATGTTTGTAGGCATTGCAATTGGTGGACATGTGTAATGACATACATGACACATGGACTGTTGGATGATATGATAGGTGTAATGGGTGACCAATACAGAGGGAATGCTACCTCTGTCAAAACTGATATCACACCTTATGTACTGTTAGCATTCAGCAGCCATGGACCTACATTCCATGTGCATGTGTGTAATGGTTGTAGCCACCTATTTGCACAAAGGACAATAACAGTTATGCTATTTACATGTATGCTATGTGTATGTGTTTGTGGCATGTACATACCCAGGGCAGGTACATGTATGCCATATCCATACTTGAGGGTGCGTACTGGTGTACAGCAACAGTCATCTGCTAATGCTGTAAATAACCAAGGGCCCCTGGTATGTGTACAGCTGACCTGGTTACAGACAGTGGTATCACTGCTTTGCATAACACATGATCCAACTGTGTCAGTACATGGGTTCTCTCTACAGTTGATGTAGAGCATGGTACAGTCCACTGGTCAAGGGTTACATGGTGGTGTACTCTTATATGTCCTACATGTATGAATGCATGTTGGTGGTCCAAGGGCATGGTGGTGTCTGAGGTTTACATCCTAGAATGCAGCATGTGACACTGTGTCCTGCACATGACTCATCTGTGATGCCTTTCATGGGGGTACTGGTCAGTACATGTGAGTGGCCTCTATGTATGTTGGTACACCACCACCTGGAGCAGTCCGTCCCTGTGTTATGGCTCACATGTCTGGTTCTGAGGTATATGGTGGTAATGCTATTGTGCACTACAGAGCCATCAGCCAAGTGTTCCTCACTGCACAGATGTCAGTACTCCCCATTGTTGGATCTACAGTGAGCAGCTGTGATTATGGACGCTACACATCTAGCACTGGTTAGCATAAGCATACAATGTAGTTGTCCTGTAGGTGTCAGGGTGTTATACTGTGTTTGTGATATTTGCCTTTGAATGGCACTGTATGGGCAGATGGGTATTATCCCTACTCCCTTGAATCATGGATGCATGTGATATGTGTCAAAGGCCTGTCCTACTGTCAGTCATGTCATCCCAGAATGACAAACACTGGGCAACCTCGTACTTACAGCAGGACATTGGCTCATTGTGTTGTTCAAGCAGTTGCCACCTCTAGCAAGGTTCATTGTGTTAGTCAAGCAGTTTCCACTCCTAGCATGACATCACTGCGAGTGGTGATATTGTGCTTGGTATAGGATGGTACATCTAAGGTGATGGACAGCTGCAGACGTTATGTAAATGACCGGTGTCAAATATATGTAGAGCAGCGTTCTTGCTAACAATGACAACTACTAACACTAGAGCCCATTACAATGTGTTCTTTACATCTACCTGTAATAGCATGGCCACTGTGGCCTTCTATGTTTAGAATCAGAGTGCATCCCAGACAGCCCTGTGCTACTAAGTGTATGAGCATGCCCAGTATAACCTTGTGTATATGGACACATCGTGCATTCAAAACAGCCCTGTGCTACTAAGTGTGTGAGCATGCCCAGTGACACCTTGTGGCGGTTATGTGCCTCTGTGTATGGGCAGGGCCATTGTAACCCTGTATAGTGATAGTATTCATCCATTCTACAGATGGGCATACTCCAGGTCAGGATGGATTCCTACTTTAAACACACAGGTTCACAGGTATGTACATCTTAACTGCCAGCATCCCTGTTGATGTCCGCATTCCTAGAAGGTCATAATGACAGCCTTGAAATGTGTAGTCTGTGTGGCGTGACTCATAACTATGTAGTACTGTAATAGTGATTTGTAAATAGGCAGGTGTTCCGTTCCCACCACTGGTGTGTGTGTGTGTGTGTGTGTGTGTGTGTGTGTGTGTGTGTGTGTGTGTGTGTGTGTGTGTGTGTGTTTGCCAGAGGACTGAAAAAAGCTGATGATGACACCCACCTACAAATACACCTCTGGGAGTGCTGTGTCTGAATAATCTTGGTAACACGTTCTGTAACTGCGTAATGCTGTAGTGTAATAAAGCAGTTAGGTCGGTGTTCTAATCCCAGACTTGCCATGTGTGTGTTTGTCTCCGTCTGCCTGAGGACTGAATAATGCTTTTAGGCTGCTCACACTCCTTACATTTCTTATACCCACCTTTGGCAAGGCTGATGATGTCACACACCTACAAATACACCTCTGGGAGTGCTGTGTCCCAGTAATCTTGGTGGCGCATTCTGTAACTGTGTAATGCTGTAATGTAATAATGTAGTTAGGTCAGTGTTCTAATCCCAGACTTCCCATGTGTGTGGGTGTGTGTGTGTGTCTGCCTGCGTGAGACAAGGACAGTGCTTTTTAGAGTATGCACTCTCTGTACAAATCGCATGACCACCTTTGTCATTCCTGCTGTTGTCACAAACCTAGGTAAACACCTGTAGGCATGTCGCAACCCAGTATTCGCCGTAGTGCATGCCCTAAATTTGTATTGCTGCAGTGTGATATGGTAGGGGTTTTTGTACAGGTCATGGCAAGTGTGTGTTTGTTTGTCAGAGCCTGTGTAGAGGTGGCCGTGATTGTCTTACCTTTTGACATGTTAGGGAGCGGATTTTGAAGTTTTCCTATATGGTGTCCGTCTTGTGACACATTGGCCTCCTCACGAGGAATATAGCTGTCATTCAGCCATGGGACTGTGTTGGCAAGCCATACCCATACATCTGGCAAAAGGCCTGGTGAACAAAGTATGCAGCCCTACTAGTATCTGGTATATGTCCCACACCCATGTGCCATGCACAAACAAACTTGCCTAGGATATCCCACTATGTTGCTAGTACCATGCACATTGATGACAGATGGTAGGCATGGTATGAATGCAATGGCCTGCAGAGGACATGGCACCCTGTACAGTGGAACAACAGGCACATATATGCGGACATAGTGCCTTCACTATGTTCCACACTGAATGCCTGCAACATATGTGGTGCCATCAAATGTGATCCACAGAGGCCAGACAATGCTGTACACATGTGCCCTGCATGGACCCATGCCACTGACACCACGGAATACCTGTATCATACTATCCATGCAGGTGCAGGGTCAACCTGCTCACTATAAGCAGGTTTCACCACACCAGGCCAGTATTGGCATATCGGGGGATGACAGGCTGTGTACACAACATGTCTGCCAAACCAAGTACACCTGTACATGTCGCTGTACAGTATTGTGGGACATGCACATCCCAGGCAATGTCCATGTGAAGGACTATCAAACACAGACATGGCATGCATTGCAAAGCTATGGCCATACACACTGGTAACCAGGACGTCAGGCCAGATAATGCAGTACCCATCTGTGTGAGACATTGCAGACACTACACCCCTGCCCTGCACACCATTGTCAGGTGACACGATGCCAAGGATTACCCCTCACCCAGCCTTGTACAGCCATCTTGCACAGCCAACCACTACACACCCATGAAGCAATGCATACCTGCATGCCAGTATTGGCACCCTGTGTCTGCATGTGGGTTGTGATGCTCCCAACCACAGTCACTCCCAGTATAACCCTCATTGGCATACCAACAGATGTCAAGCACTTTCACATGCCCTAGCCCATAGAACCTCCAGATATATGTAGTCCTGTGCATTACTGCAGTGTGGCAAACTAAGTAGTTACATTGTGTATTTGTGGCCCTGGCAAAGGTGTCAATGCGTGTCCATTAGAGAGTGTGGTTGTGGTGACAATGGCATCTGTTCACATGGACAGCCATGTGTGCTACACCTAATGTATGTCTACTATATCTCTGTTGCAGATGTCACTCACCTACACACATATATGTTCTTACAGCACAGCAACATTTCGCCTTTGTGGCACATGTAGTAACATCATGCACATGTAATAGTAATGAGTAGTCAGTCAGGGGTTTGACCTCTGTACTGTTCGGCGTGTGCCAGATGATGCTTATGGTTAAGTCTCCAAGCCCTTCCCTGGTGTACTTTGCCTGTCCCACCCACACACACTCTGGTGGATGTGAAGGAGTACACCTGCACAGCAGCAGCATGTGTATTGTAAGTGATGGACATGGTCAGGTGATTGCATGTGGTACATCTGTGATGGTGTTCCCATAGCCATCTGCATGATAAACACAGTACACTATCTAGGGAAAACATGTTGTTATTTGGGCATGACAGCCGCTGTGAGTGGTACCTGGATGTGGTGTTCTGACACAGCATCACAGATGATATCTGGATGTACCTCAATCATTTTCCACAGTGGGAAATAGCCTAAAGACAGGACGGTGATGTGCCACACATGACTACAGCATGTAAGTGTAACTATGCTGCATTGAGACTACTGCCTGTTTAACATGTGTGTGGTAATGGCTATTCTGCATGTTATAATACAGACATGACAGTACTCTGTTCATGAGGGACCCCCATCTGTACGGCCATCTGTGAACTGGTCAGTGTGTGCAACCATTTTTTTCCTGTGTTACACACTGAACACACATCTGTGCACAGCAGAAGCATGGTGTGAGGATTGCAGACAGTACATGATGATAGGGATGTGTTACTGCCATTGCATCCCTGACTGGACATGTGTCACATGAGACAGTGGTAAGACAGACACTGTCTGGGGTTCCCAGTGACAAGCCAATAATTGGCAACTGTTCATAGCCATTGTACAGATGGTATGCAGTATATATGCATGTGTTGTGCTCCCTCTGCAAATGTATACCATCTGTTGTGTTGGGTTGCTGGTGATATCTATGCATACTGTCATAGGTAATCCTGTATGCTGCTGTCTATCACTAAGCCATATGTGGGTATAAACTGCAACACCACACCCGGCAGAACCTCCTGTCCCACTTCAGCTGACCATGGCACCATGCACTAACACATCTGGGCCCCGGCCTTAGACATCAACCTCTTTTGGCTCTGCACCACCTTCTGGTGGTACCACCACTGAGGATGGAGCATGTCACCCATGGGAGCAGGACCAGACGGGTAAATGTCTGCTGTCGTGCGGTCCCGGATGTGTTGCGTTGGTGGCTCACTAAGGGGTTCCAAAGCCAGATACATCAGCTCAAGTGCTGAGTGTCACATTTACAGGGTGATGCTGCCCCTCCTGGACAGCCCCCAGCACTGCCTCATTTGCAGCTGTTTAGGTGCAGGGGAAGTTGCCCATGGCTGGAGACCTCCGTCCCACTGTTCCCATGGGCTTGTGAATGCCAAACACCCATCCCCATCCAGGGTGTATCCCCCCCACATGTGTCATATACCAACCCTGTATGCTGTCTTTTCTGTGATCCTACCTATCCTCCACGGCCATACCTACACTCCTTCCCCTACATCCGACCCTCACCTACAGAAACATAAGGCCAATCGGCTCCTAGGACAACATCTGCCCTATACATAGCTGTCCATTATGCACACGTGCCCACTGGACACATGAAACCCTTGTAATATGCATCACAATATACTCTTGTTATCCTCACCCCTGTCCTTCAGGTGCATGATCCTGGTATGCACATCACTCCTACATGGTCCAGGTAGACATGATTAGGACAACCCCATTGTACACACAACACTACCGGTCCCTCTATGGTTACCCCATTTACCTTTATCATGATGATGTTGCACACAGCACCTTGCAAGAGTACTATTCACACATAATGATTGAACAGATACTGTTGTGTTAATGTACATTATATGCACAGAGTGATGTATATGACCAATGTACAACTATTTGTGTGTATGACTGACACATGTCTGTCTGAGGGAGTCTTGACATCACATAGAGAAACACCACTACATAATACAGGGTCACTGGTGTTTCCCGTTTCATTCGTTTGTAATGCTTTGTTGCCACATGGTATGTTCCTGATATATCTCTATATATGTGTGTACAAATATGCTGGACATAAACACTCACATATACATCTGCATGATGGGATACATTCCTATACTGTTGAATGACTGTGCTGTATGATAAGTTTGTGGTACTGTCCGTTGTCTGTATATCTGCCATGGCGTATTGGTAATTCACATTAGCTGTGTGCACAGGGTCCTGGTTCTGACCCTTGCAAAGGACGTTTAATTGGTTGCAGGGCAGAACAAGCCCATTGGATATGGAGAGAGTAAGGCACATTAAAGCAGTTGGGAGCAGGTGTGCATGGGTTTGCATGGTGTTAAGCACTGCTGACCTCTGGTTACAGCTTCTTACACTCAGATAGCCTCTACATTGCTTTACCAGTGCAATATTTGCATACTGGTAGCCAAACCCACTTAAACCCGCTCACTCCCGCACTTGCAAATGCACCAGCATTGGTGCTTGCATCTGTCACTCACTCCCCTGGGTGGGAGCAAGGACCAAAATATTACCTTGTGATGCCTATTAAATTGGACTACATGACTACAGTATTGGGAATGGCTACCCATTAGGAGACTGTACGGAATCAGCGGCCTGTCCAGTGAATCACTCATAATATTTGTGTGTTCCTCATACAATCTGCTCCCACCTTGTGATGCCTATTACACCGGACTACATGACTACAGTATTGGGAATGGCTGCCCATTAGGCAACGGCATGGCGTTCGACTGTATGGAATCAGCGGCCTGTCCAGTGACTCAGTCATATTATTTATGTGTTCCTCATACAATCTGCTCCCACCTTGTGATGCCTATTACATCAGACTACATGACTACAGACAGTGTCGGGAATGGCTGCCCATTAGGCGACGGCATGGCGTTCGAATGTATGGAATCAGCAGCCTGTCCAGTGACTCAATCATATTAATTGTGTCTTCCTCATACAATCTGCTCCCACCTTGTGATGCCTATTTCATCGGACTACATGACTACAGCATCGGGAATGGCTGCCCATTAGGCGATGGCATGGCGTTCGACTGTACGGAATCAGCGGCCTGTCCAGTGACTTAATCATATTATTTGTGTGTTCCTTATACAATCTGTTCCAGTCTGGCTGATACATGGGAACCAAGACTCTTCAATACAGACAAGTAGTTGGGTTGTGGGAGCCACATCCATTGGCCGAGTCATGCTACCGCATACCTGTTATAGGTTTGCCACCTTTTCAATTGGCCAAGGTGGGACTTTAGGGTTACCACCTGTCCCACTTTGCGAGGGAAAGTCTCTCTTTAGGCAGTTGTGTCTTGTGAAAATAATCAAGACATAGCAAATGTCCTGATTACAGGACAATATTATATTCTATGTTTCTTTAATAGTTGGAGAAAACAGTTATTTTATATATGAAACTTCTACATGTTATGTGAAGTAGCATAAGCAATTCAAATGTTACAAGAATAAGCTTTTATTTGTGCAAATAAGTATAATTCTGTACTATGCATGGCTGTAGGTATGTTTTGTCCTGGAAAGTCTGACATTTCTACAGAACATGTCCCACTTTGGCCATTTGGAAAGGTGGCAACCCTATAGGACCTGTATGTAGAGATGTCAGATTTTGCAGGGCAACACATACCCACAGCCAGTAGAAAGGAGAGTACTTCACTGTTTTGCCTAAATAAAAGGTTATTCTTGTAGCATTATAGTTGCTTATACTGTTTCTTATAACATTTAGGTGTTTCAGGTACAAAATCATTGTTTTATGCAACTACTACAGACAATATAGGAAATCTTTGCCCTAAAATCACAGGACATTTGCCATAATTACATTTATTTTGCAGGACACAACTGCCCAAAGGGGAGTGTCCCTCACAAAGGTGGACAGGTAGTAACCCCAAACCTATTATTCTATCATCTTTCTAAGGTAGTCGGCGGAACATGTGCTTTTTCTCACTAGCAGACCTCTCATACGAATGGGGAAGAATGAACACTGAATCAGGGACACTGCATAACAACCTCAGGGACACATTTAGAAGGTTGGTGCTATTAACCTGACACACGGATGGACCCAGAGCACATATGTATTCATACACATTGTCTGAGGTACATGCTGTTTAGGACTCTTACATGTTGTCATTATTCATTACGTGTATTCCGCCACCTTTCCTCCTAACAGGGTGCCTAGAGAGGAGTTGTGGTATTGTATGAGGAAGTTAGGAGTGTCAGAGAAGTATGTAAGAGTGGTACAGGATATGTACGAGGGTAGTGTGACAGCAGTGAGGTCTGCGATGGGAGTGATGGATGTGTTTAAGGTGGAGGTGGGGTTACATCAAGGATCAGCTCTGAGCCCTTTCTTATTTGCAATGGTGATGGACAGGTTGACAGATGATATCAGACAGGCTTCCCCATGGACTATGACGTTTGCAGATGACATTGTGATCTGTAGTGAGAGTAGGGAACAGGTGGAGGACACCCTGGAGAGATGGAGATATGCTCTAGAGAGAAGAGGAATGAAGGTCAACAGGACTAAGACAGAATATATGTGTGTGAATGAGTGCAAGGATAGAGAAATGGTGAGGATGCAAGGAGTAGAGGTGGTGAAGGTGGATGAGTTTAAATACTTGGGGTCAATAGTTCAGAGTAACGGTGAGTGTGGAAGAGAGGTGAAGAAGAGAGTACAGGCACGATGGAGTGGGTGGAGAAGAATGTCAGGAGTGATTTGTGACAAACGAGTACCTGTGTGAGTGAAAGGGAAGGTCTATAAGAGGGTAGTGAGACCAGCTATGTTATATGGGTTGGAGACAGTGGCATTGACAAAAAGGCAGGAGTTTGAGCTGGATGTGGCAGTTAAAGATGTTAAGATTTACACTGGGTGTGACGAGAGTGGACAGGATTAGGAACAAGTCTATAAGAGGGTCAGCCCAGGTTGGAAGGTTTGGAGACAAAGCCAGAGAGGCAAGATTACATTGGTTTGGACATGTGCTGAGGAGGGATGCAGAGTATATTTGGTAAAAGATGCTAAGGATGAAGCTACCAGGTAACAGGAAAAGAGGAAAGCCTAAGATAAGGTTTATGGATGTGGTGAGAGAGGACATGCAGATGGTTGGTGTGACAGAGCAAGATGCAGAGGACAGGAAGAAATGGAAACAGGTGATCCGCTGTGGCGACCCCTAACGGGAACAGCCGAAAGAAGATGATGATGATGATGATGATCACTAGTTCTAGGAGGGTTTAGTTGTGACTGTGTTAGATTCTGATTCGTAACCACGGATGCCCCTGGTAATCGGGGACAGTTCAATGATAGAGTCCCTATGCGTTCCCCCAGTGGTTTATGGACTATCCAGTAGATGTGCTCTTATGGTGTGGGAGGTATGGGCATCTGCTATACCCACTTTAGAATGTTACTTACATCCAAGGGATGGTCCTAATATGTGTCTGCCAGCCAACACCTGCACACCTAGGCCCATAATCTCATTCCCATAGTTCCCCTACCTGCCACTACTCTACAGCACTCATCCTTACTGCGGGCGCAGGTGGGGTATGAACACACCCCTACACACTGCCCACTCTCCCTGTGTCTGGACACAAGTTGTACGTTGTGTCAACCCATGTGTTATCAGGCTTGCACAACCTACTGTTTCGTGTACAGCTACATCCTTGTCGCAGTACTCTTTACTGGCATTGCCTGGAAGAACAAAATGTTTGGTGTCCCACAAGGGACGTTGCTGTCCATGTTTAAAGTGTAGACCTTGTAGATCTCTCTCACTGATAGTTTCCTGCCCGTGGCCTGGGAATCAGTGTTGTATTTACCTTTATTGCATGTCTGTATGTCTCACCGGCCTAGCTGGGGGTGTGGGAGGTAGACATTTGTTTATTGGACCTCCCACCAACATATGCCCGGTCTGAACATATGTTACCCGTAACTGCTGTAACATAACCTAGGTATATACATGTGCATATTTACTGTAACATATATATATCTATTTATATTAATATATACAGATATATCTGCATATGTATGCATACATGTATATTCATATTGTGCTGTATATATATATATATATATATATATATATATAAATATATATACATATATATATATATATATATATATATATAAATATATATATATATATATATATATATATATATATATATATATATATATATATATATATATATATATATATATATAAATATATATACATATATATATATATATATATATATATATAAATATATATATGATTTTATATATGTGTATATATATATATATATATATATATATATATATATATATATATATATACATATACATCTGTCTATCAATACATTCCCTGCTTATATGCACTTACACATGCGTAATGGTGTTTATATATGCTTCACCAGCATACTAGTGCCTTATTCATTATGACACCGACACTTCACTCCAGTTATCTTGTAATCGGTATTTAGCACATTATACAGAGGACAGATGTCACAATATGTTCATGTACGGATTACTGATGGTAATTGGAATGTGATACAGTGTGATTCAACCCGTCCCTCTTCTGCACAGCCTATTATTCCATCTACTGTCGATGTTTGCATGTGTACATTCCTATTATTTATGTCAACAAATGGAATGCATGTGTTACAGAGAATGTACTTCAACATATTGTTGTCTGCATGTGTGTATGCATATATACCTATTATGAACTAGCTGACCTCCATGTCCTCCTAAGTCCATTAGAACCGGGCCATCCAACCCTGGCACGCCTGGATCCATAATTGCATACCCATAGTTCCTCCACCCCATCTGTGTTGAATTTACATGCGTAACATCCATTATCCACTTGTTATCGCAGCCATGACACACCTTTACACATTGCCCTCTTCAGAGCATTTGGGGCACTATACACATTTTGTCCCACCTCGTGTATTTACAGGGTCTCCAGCCATGTATATTTGCACATATGTGCGTTTCCTGGGGTTATGGAATATGGCCATTTGCGCTTTCTAATATTTGGAGGTCCCTGCATGGGACTACATTCCATCTGTGTGTGAAGTATACTTAGCAATTCAACAATGTTACTCCCACTGGTAAAACCCTGCCTGTGGTGTGAGTAGCGGTGCTCTGCTCACTCCTGGGCAGCTTTTTATGACATACGCTGAAAGCACTATATAATACCAAAATTGCTCTTGATTCCCTTCACATCCCTTGTGTATGCTTCATTGTTACGACGTTCATTCTTCATATATATATATATATATATATATATATATATATATATATATATATATATACACACACACACACACACACACACACACACACACACACACACACACACATATATATATATATATATATTTCATGTATGTAGATATATATCTATATGTGTATATATATTACATCTGTACATACAAACATACATTTCCTATGCTCTGAGCTGCTTACACCCATGCAAGTGTACTAGCCTATGCTTACTGTGCATTACATATGTTTACTGCCGCTTATTTGTGCTTACTTGTGCCTTATTCATTATGACAGTACCACTTTGATTGAAAAGATTTGGTTAATAGTTCCATGCGATACACACATTCTCCTTTACATGTATAAATGTCAGCTTTACAGCAGAGCAACATTCATTCCACAAGGAAAATGATATGAGCTATAGTCGAACTTGAACCGTGAATGCCTTTTCATATGTATACCCATGGTTCATAGTTACCCGAATACACACCTCAACACTTCACTTACACAGCATGCATCCTGTTGGGAAAACTGCACTACTACACATGCGCCATTCCCTATTCCCTACTGCTCTGGACCCATGCCACATGTTGACTCACTCCGAGGATATTCAGACCTCCAAAGCCTATAGTCCTGGCACATACGTGTGTTTGATTGTCAGGGTGTTCATGTGGTCATCCGGGTTTAGGCCTGTCTGACTGGGGACCAGAACAGCCCTGTACCCATTTGAAAGTGAGATTTTAAACATGGACAAGGTGACTCCAACTGTTAGCATCCTACCTGTGGTTGGAGACGCAGGAATTTTGGCCACCTCTGGCCAGCTATATTCCTTCGCATTCGTTATGATTGCTTTCTTGTTCCCGTGTTCGTTGTGTGTGTATGAAAGTCAGACCTAGCACAGGGACATCGTTAGTTCCACTTTTAGCGTCCTACCTGTAGTTAGGGTTGCAGAGGTGTGCTCACCTCTGGCCATCCTGATATATAACAGCACTGATTATTACGGTGGGGTCCCACTGCTGTTTCCCTTCACATTCGTTATGACTGCTACATTGTGACCATGTTCGTTCTTCATATCTACATATATATATATATATCGGTCTGTACATACACATGCATATACACCTACATGCTTATTTACATTTCCCATACCATTGAATCACTGCCACTTACCGTTGCTGATACACACTTGCATACCTGCTTACGTCTAGGGTTGCCACCTTTTCAAATGGCCAAAGTGGGGCATTTTCGGGACACACATCAGAGTTTACAGGCCGACACGTACCCATGGTCAGTACAAAGGTTAGAACTTTACTTATTTACCTAAAGGAAAGCTTATTCTTGTAGCAGTTTAGTTGCTTATTATGTTTC
Source organism: Protopterus annectens (assembly GCF_019279795.1). NCBI lineage: Eukaryota > Metazoa > Chordata > Ceratodontiformes > Protopteridae > Protopterus > Protopterus annectens. The sequence continues at coordinate 497,206,388 of NC_056731.1, read as the reverse complement.
TTGTAAAATTTAAGTATTTTACATACAGAAATAACTGTTTTATGCAACTGTTGCATGAAATATGGGACATAATTATTTCCTTCAATCACAGGAAATTTGCCATTGTATTATTTTTGATCAGGACACAACTGCCCGAAAAAGGACTATCCCTCGCAAAGTGGGACAGGTGGTAACCCTACTTACATCTGCTTTAAAGAGCCTTAATCACCCTATATCTGACTGCCACTATGCGAATGTGTAAGGTATATATTCCCGATAATGCATGTGGGGAGACATGCATCACGGTCAGGTGTTTAAACCGGCTGGAGGCTGAGAAGTCTTGTGGACAACTACTGCTCATACAACTTGTGTCCAGATGTCTACAGGACTGGACATCATGTTGTGACATCAAGTCTAATGTTTAGAACAGATACTTATCCCATGAGGGATATCCAAAAATTGTGGGGACCGATGACCTTGATTCCTTTAGCTTTACGAAAATAAGGTAGGGTTATACATGCAAGGGATACATAGTTTGCAATCCTGAGACTGCCTAGGGTGAGACTGCCTACTAGATATGAGTAGGGGTCACTATCTGCAGATATGGCTGCGCCAAGCTAGCAGCCCGAGTATGGGTGGTTTTGGTGGACGTCCAGGAAGGGGGGTGTGCTGTGGAGGGGATGATGGGTATTCAATTATGTATCCAGGTGTGTTGGTGTTGGATGGCTCAGTTCAGGCCAGACCATTATGTGGGTATGTGCCGGTAATGTTTCGGTACATGTGTATCACACATTTTAATGTTCATATGTTTGTGGGATTGTGTTCTACAGTATGGCCTGTCAGGTTGTATTGCAGATGTGAATGTTTGTTCTTTGGTTATGTTTCTGATTCAGCCACTACTCCCTCGTACACCTCCAGTTCACCTATTGTGCATCCAACCCAGTCTCCCCTTGGCGAATTATTACATTACCCATCACCCCCCCCACCCCCATATTCCACAGACACCATCCATCCCTTTTCTGGTTGATAGCCCATGGCACAGTCAACAGAACACATTGCGTACACTACATATCTCTGGTACCAATATGGTTGTGAGGACTACCCTAGCATTTCTGATCTTCCACATGCTGTACTTCACGCACATAGGTACACGCATATACTTATCTTTCATAACATAGTAGGTAGACCTGAGTAATACCCGTTCATTTTTCTGTCCTGACAAGGATGACTTGGACCACGAATGGGCAGATATTGGGCGAATGCTCTGACCATTGGTAGGGTTGCCACCTTTTCATATGACCAAGATGGGACATTTTCGGGACCACATCAGATTTTACAGGCCAACACATACCCACAGTCAGTACAAAGGATAATACTTTAGTTTTATGCCTAAATGTAAGCTTATTGTTGTAGCAGTTTAGTTGCTTATTCTGTTTTGTTTACCTGCTTATTCTGTTTCTTGTAACATTTAGGTATTTTACATATGGAAATAAGTATTGTATGGGACTATTACATAGAATATGGGACATAATTATGTCCTACAATCGCTATTTATAATGGTTTTGGTATGGACACAACTGCCTAGAGGGGGACTGTCCCTCAGAATGTGGGACAGGTGGTTACCCTAACCATTGGGCTAGGCTTAGCAATTGGCGGCGCATTAACACGATGTGTTTTGCTTCCACTTGGTATAACTATCGACACTACAATGGAATATGTGCACAGGGTTTTAAATGTCATTTGTTCGAGGGACGGGGACTCAATATTCAGCTACGTGCCTTTGTGTTTATTTTTTATTTAGGTGTTCGCAAAACTGTCTTGTATGCTTTGCATACATTTCAGTATCCACGGACACTGAAAGGAGTGATTACTATTAGAGGCAGGCTGTACTAGTCAGCATTTTACGTTGCATTTATGCAGCTGACATGTTCACGCCTCCGTGCAGCGCTTGGACATGCCCCCTGCACTCGCGCACGTTTCCTATGCACATGGCCATTGCAGCAGCACGCCTTCATTAATATGCATGTGGTGCTGCTGCGCCATGTCTACGGTGCACGGTCGGTGCAAGGTTAACACCGTCCTTGCACCGTCATAAATCCTGTGGAATGTGCAGCATTAGAACAGATCAGCACTATCGCAAACAACAAATTAAAAATCTCAACACAGGTGGAAAAACATAGAATGTACTCAGATAAATATAAAGGAAAAGTACAAAATACTGCTGTTCGGTAACAATAAAGGCTGTCCTCCTCCTTATAATTCCAAAGAACGAGTGAACCCGTATAAGTAAATTAATAAAAAGTTTTATTACTCTTAAAACACATAGTGACAACCAGAAACAGGTTAAGCACTCTTTCATCTCGTAACTCGAGACTTTATCAGAATCATCTGTTCATTTAAAAAACATCATGCTTAAATAATCTTACATTCATTTCCATTGGTTATTTCTGGCGATCAAATCAATTAATGCATTTTTACATTTTACTTATATTATATTATATTATATTATATTATATTATATTATATTATAGCATTGGTAAATACCCTATTGTAAAATACATAATAAAATGCCCCATTTAAAATGCCATATTAAAAAATATATCTACTACAAGCAAACTGTGGTTTAAACTAACTATTCTAAACACTTGTATAGGAATGTGGTATAGTGAAACAATATTGTAGTATAAGGTATACTACATTAAATCCTCTATATAAAACCTCTGTATTAAAATATACACATATGTATATTATATATATTAATAAATATGATAAAAATGTAATAATGACAAAGTGGAAAAAAAAAAAAAAAATATATATATATATATATATATATATATATATATATATATATATAGATAGATAGGAAAAAATATATATAGAAAAATGTATAAAGGTATATATGTCGTATATATATATATATATATATATATATATATATATATATATATATAAAGGAATAAATAAAACTCATAATGTCCTTTTGGGATTTAATGACAACCATCTCACGGGATTTGGCAAATTAGATTGGATGCCTGTACCCATCCGGGAATGAACGACCACATATCTATTAAACCAGCCCTGAAGTTGTTGTCATTAAATCCCAAAAGGACATTATGAGTTTTATTTATTCCTTTATATATATATATATATATATATATATATATATATATATATATATATATATATATATATATACGACATATATACCTTTATACATTTTTCTATATAGCAGTGTGGATTTATGTTTCTTGTCGTTTTGCAGTTGCTGCATTTTTTTAAAAGTACAAAATAAGCAATTTATTGATGACCCAAAAACGTTTTATAGAGAATTGGGAAACAAGGTAAAAGGGATTGAAAAACCACCAAAAAAAGAAGAAATAGATACATTTTGCAGTATTTATGAAGATCCTGTGGAACATAACAAATATGCTAAATGGATAGAAGTAAAAGAAAGAATAAGAAGTTCAAAGGTATATGATATGAAATGGGATGAAGTAACATCCAGAGAGATTAAAGCAGTTAAGAAAAGCTTCTAATTGGAAAACCCCAGGCCCAGATGCAGTACTTTACTTTTGGTTAAAAGTATTAACATCTCTGCAGGAGATTTAGCCATGAATAAGAACTATTTATATGGTCACCCCAAACAGACATCAACCTGGCTAACAGGAAAAACAATGCTCCTACTTAAGAGTGAACCTGCAAGCTATCCTAAAATTATAAACCAATAATTTGCCTTCTGATGACGTATAAACTGTACATGGGAATTGATGCCAACAGAGCTTATAGTCATTTAGAAGAAAACTCAATCATGGCAGTAGAACAAAAGGGCAAAAAAAGAAAGTCATATGGAACAAAGGATCATTTGTTATTAAATAAAGTCATACCAGAAAACTGTAAAAGGGGGAAGAATTTAAGTATGGCATGGACTGACTACAAAAAAGCATTTGATAGTATCCCACATTCATGGATAAAAGAGTGCTTAAAAATGTATAAGATACACCCTACACTGATTGACTATTACAGTGACCATGAAACAGTGGCAGACCACTTTGCACTTAAGCCATGATAAAGGACAGATTATTATTCCAGGGATAAAAATTCAAAGGGGGATATTCCATGGTGACTCTTTGTTACCGTTGCTATTCTGTCTACTTAATAGATTCGGCCATGGCTGTAATTTGGCTCCTAGAAAACAACAAAGCATAAAGACTTCTCATCTTCTCTTTCTCAATGATTTAAAACTGTATAGCTCATCAGATGAGGAACTGAAACAACTACCACAAGTTGTCAAAACTTTTTCAGATGATATAAGAATGTCATTTGGTCTTGGTAAATGTGAAAAAGCAACATTTAAAGTAGCACCAAGAAAACATCAGTTTGGGACAAGAATGTGATTTAAAAGAACTTGAGCAAGAGGGAGTGTATAAATATTAGGGAATTGATGAAGGATCAAAAATAAAACATGAACAAATTCAAATAAAACTTAGTAAGTAATACTTTAGAAGACTAAAATTAATCCTGAAAACAGCATTGACATCTAGGAACAAAATCCAAGCTATAAACCAATTTGCTCTTCCTGTCCTAACTTACAGTTTTGGAGTGACTGACTGGCCCCAAAAAGTGTTGGATAGATTAGATAGGATAGGAAAACAAGAAATAAACTTCATGCTCACCAAATGATTTATAAAAATCAGTGCATACCAAGATTATATATTCCCCATTCAGAAGGAGAGATGGGCCTACTTGAAATTGACTACATTTATAGATCTGCAATCATGAGACTGCACATATATCTGCTGACCTCACAAGACCCAAATGTAGTGAAAGTTTTGAAACATAAGGAGAATAAATCTAAGATGATTTCTCTGCTTCATCTAGCAGCAGCATATTGGTGTCAGGCAGGAATGGAAATCAAAAGAAAGAATATAAGGTGAAGGATCAGATGAGAAGGCAAGAAATGTGGAAAATGCATAAATATAGTTGCAAGTGTAGAAAATTTCTGGAAGAACCTCATGTTGATCAGGAACGAATGCAAAAATGGTTAAGGAGAGGTGAATTTGAACCAAAAGATGAAAGGTTAATATTGGCGGCACAAGATAGTGGGCTACATACACACTGGTTTACAAAGCCCATTGAACATGAGGGAAAAACAGACAAATGTAGGTTTTGCAAAACAGAATTCGAAACAGTCACACACCTCGTTGCTGGTTGCGACATACTAATGGCAGAAGGACTGTATACTGAAAGGCATAATAATGTGGCAAAAGTGTTACACTGGGGATTGTGCAAACATTATGGTACTGAAGTGGCTGAAAAACACTGGAAACCTGAGCCACAAAGCATCATAGAAAATGATGAAGTCTACATCACATGGGATCATCCATTACCAAAAGTTTAAAAGATAGATGCTAGAAAATCGGATATAGTGGTCCATGAAAAGATGACAAAAGTAGCATTGATCATTGAAATCACCATACCCAGTGACTACAGTGTCTTGTGTACAGAGAAACACAAAGTCTTAAAACATCAGGATTTGCAGGCTGAAATCAGAGCAATATGAAGGAAAAATACCCAAACAGTTCCAATAGTAGTAGGCCCAATGGGTCTTATAAAAAAAAAAATCTACAATCATATTTAGATATGTCACCAATACATGTAACCCCATACGAATTGCAGAAGGAGTCATTAGTGAGCACATTGCGGGTACTGTGAAAAACACTTTTGGTTGACATCAAAGATTGAAACAATACTAATTTCATGAACTTTAATCATACTTTGACATAGGAATGGGGTCCATTCCCATCATGGTATTAGAAACCCAAAGGATGTGGAGAAATAAAAAAAAATAGATGATATAGACTGCACTATCTTCACAATGAAGTCTGACTATCATGTGGCTGTCACTGATTCTGATGATATCCCTCACCGTCTTCAGAAGTTTGACTCTTTCTCTCTCACCATAATTCCCTCAACATCTCTAATCTGTCCTCCCCCTGAGAAATAAACACTGAATCCCAGGCAAAGACATTTCATTTCACTGAGCTACCCTTTTACCTTATTATGTCTTAAATATATAGAATATCCACTCTGCTTCTTACCATCATACTTGTAAACCACATTCCACCAGTAAACCTATATTCTGAGTAGCAATCCTTAACATTTGGCATTATGTCCAGCTTTCCCTCAACAGAGCTATCCAAAGTAACCCAGTCTGGGAAGATGAGCATCAGCCAGCCAGTAGCTCATATCTCCAGGGCTGCTGAGCTTTATGGTGGGCACAATATATCCAATAGGGTCGTGTAGACACCCACCACCATTAGCATGGATCCCTGGCATAGGTCAGAGTAAAGCAGATCCTTAACCTACTTTGTTGCTGTCTACACCTCCATTCATTTTTGAGAATATTTTGTTAGCAGACCTCACAAATTCAGCTGGTAAGGCTGGATTCATACCTGATGCCTTTTGTCCTTGAGGCAGAAGCATTCTGCACGTTTTGGGGAATGTGGGGCGGGTGGAACCCATATAGATAGTGAGCAGAGATCAGAACTGAACCCTTGACACTGAGTTTGCAAACTAAAGATCTTAACCATTATGCCACTGTGACTAACAAAACATAAATATAAACACATGTAAACATAAAAACATATGTACATCTATCTATATCTATATCTATATCTGTAGACACTCATACAAACACATACATTTCTAATGACGGAACACTCCAGTTAAAAGCTGTTATAAAATGCATGCACACAGTTTATCTGCACTACTGGCACATCATCACATCTTCTAAATTTTCCCTAAGCCACGAGTAGCCAAATTTATGACACTGACTAACACTTTAGTAGAAGCTAACACATTTCACATGTAAATCATAGATATGCAGGCTCACAGAACATGCAACTCTCACTAAAATGATTACTAAACCTAATCCTGCATGCACTTAGTTTTTTACAGCTAAAATACAATAAGTCATAATGTAAAACACAGTCACATTTCCCATTCACTTTAATGTTAAAAGAAAAAAAATCTTCATACCTTGCACACATGAAATGCATATCCCTGGATATCTTGCAGTGCTTTGTGAAGTAAGGTATATTTTCCAATTACTGTGTGTTAACTGATGACAAATAAAACATTATTTTTTGTAGAGTGAGAGTACGAATATAAAGTGGAAGAAGCTACTATATTGGCTCACTTGATTGCTAGTAGTACACAGTCTGGGGATTCTCAGTAAGGTCAACCTTGAGTGAGTGTCTTTTATACAGAATGATGACATGACAATGATGTGGTAGAAATTACAGAGAAACAAAAGATATTCGATACTATTGCCTTGGCTGTACCAGTGAAATTATTGGTGGAGACTATTTTATTCATGTCAAGAATGAACAGTAAATTGTCAAGACTGTTGGCAAAAATGGATTCATTATTTATTTTGAACTCTTGTCAAGCAGTTTGAAGCAAATACAAATGAATGATTATGAACTGCAGTGATTTACAAACTTGCTCCTTTATCTGGCAAATCCTAGAAGAGATTAGAAGTAAAATTTCAGGAACTTTGATATGAGTGTTTATCTTATATTTAAAACTCTACCATATTAAGATTAAAGCCATAAAAAATACTACTCATCTGGGTGTGGGAAGAGTACCTCTCTCTAAGTGACCCAATCAGCTAGCAATCCAAAGACTGAAGTTAAGAGACATAATTGAAGGGTTATTGCCCTTAACATTAGGGAGTGTTTTAAGTAAAGGAAAAGATCAAAATGGGAAATAGAAGAATGCTGGCCTAGCTGGAGAACTCAAGCAAAACGGGATTATTTTAATCACAGTATTATATTATATCAGGTTTGCATCTCCCTCCCTCAGATATGTTTTTTAGAAAATTGAGAAAAAGCACTGCAAAGTTTGTGTGTGGAGCACAAACATTGAGTGGGATGGAACATTATAATACGGCAGGAAGGTTGATATTTTCTGACTTTAAACTGTGTTGATTTTGAAATATGTCTCAAACTATTATAGCAATAACCCACGCCTGGGTGTGGGTAATGCTTTACCACGGTTATGGTTTGGTCCCGAGGCAAGCCCGAGGACCAAACAAAGCCAACCGTGGGTAAATTTAGCATTACCCACACCCAGAAGTGGTTATTGCTATTATACATGACATTATTTAAGAAAAGAAACTATTACTTTTCTTAAATAATGGCATAGTATAATGCCTGTTTACTGCCCTTCCGCAGATGTCTGGCATCCGCGAGTTCTGATGTACTGCGCGCTGCGCAGTACATCAGAGTTGTGGGCAAAAACGGAGAAAGCAAGATCTCCGTTGCTTTTATGTCTCGCTATGTTAAATGAGTTTAACATAGCGAGACAGTTTTAAAATAAGCAACGGACATCTCCGTTGCTTATTTTAAAACTGTCTCGCTATGTTAAACTCATTTAACATAGCGAGACACTAAAAAAAGCAACGGAGATCTTGCTTTCTCCATTGCTTTTTTTTAAAACACTGTCTCGCTATGTTAAATGGGTTTAACATAGTGAGACAGCTTTAAAATAAGCAACGGAGATCTCCGTTGCTTATTTTAAAGCTGTCTCGCTATGTTAAACCCATTTAACATAGCGAGACAGTGTTTAAAAGTTATACTAATGGAAAAAAGTCCGGGCGACCGGACCTTTTTCCATTAGTATAACTCGATTTACAATGGGCACGCTGGCCAATCAGCATGCACGTTTTGGGGGGGGTCATGGTATAATACATGTGTTATCACGCACAAACCATTACTCAAGATGGAACAAAAAGGATTTACAATTTTGTAAGGGGCAGAACGCTTGACAGGAAAAACAGCAGAGGGATATCGGTAGTAAAGTTTATAAAGCTGATAAATAAAAAGCTGAAAGATACAAACATGTTGATTTGGTTGAACAAGCTGGCTGCAACAGAATTGCTACTAGAATGGGAGCTAGAAGCAACAGAAGTTTCCATATGTCTGAAAACTTGTCAGGGATTATTGTGCCCTGCTCAGTCAACAATAGGAGGAAAAATAATATGGATTAAATTTCCAAATTTCCATTTTAAGGAGAACTGAATGCTGTCATCATGACACCTGAAAAACAGCAACCATTAAACCCTTACTCAAACAACCCCATGTTAACTTCACACAACCATCTCACCCTCCTTTTTTTTCAACACATTATGCAAAATCCTAGGAAAGCCTACTGATGACCAACTCTCAATACATCAGCCAGTGCCATCTCCTCTTCTATAAATAACATGGTTTCAGGTGAAGGAGAAGCACACATGTCTCTGATGTCATTATACTAGTAATGGATAAACAAATGCTTAGTGGTGCCAGTTTCATGACATCTGAGTACCTTTGATCTTTCGGTCCCCCCATTCATGTAGGCTATCTGAAGTGCAGATGAGCCCACATGCCACATCCTAACTCCAAAATTCTCAGCAGTTTAGTTAGTGATATAATCCTTTGGGGAAATCTCAAGACAGTGGTGTTATTTTACAGACATATAACTCTTACTCTGGTGGGAAATGTAAGGTGACCCCAGATGGAAGCTGAATGATGCAAATAACTGGAGAAAAGGCACATTCATGCTCAATACATATTATGAACAATGATTTTACATTGTATCCCTAAATATGTGGATGGGTTTATTGTGATGCTTTAGATCCATACTGAGTATTGCTAGGAGCATTAATATAATGCCTTAGACCTAGGTCAGGACAGTACAGATTTTCACTTACAGGGCACAAAACTAGTGGGTAATATTCCAAATGAAACTTCACATGTGCACATGCTACCGCCAAACATAGGCACCGGAAGCTGTTGAAGATGGGGGGGGGGCACTTAGTGATCTAAAAGGGGCAGTTTTTTAAAACTATTTACTACCACAACATAGGTTCACTTGGAGGGCATTTTAAGCTTAGCCAATTCTCTTTTGGTGCATGAATTAACATTTCCTGATTTGTCTTACCTATTCCATGGCTGATAATTGTATATTAGCCCTAGTGAGAATAACTGTGATCATTACATAGATAATTTGAGGGGACCCATATAAGGGTTGCAGCATTTAAGAACTGCCTCTATCCATTACTGGCATGATGGGCTATCCTGGAGTACTTTTTCTATTACCCATCCTTAGATCCAAGTTGCATTTGAATATGGACAGGGATGAGCTCTGTTTTACTTGAATGGATACTCTGTTCTGGAACAGTGGTAGCCCCTGTGATATGTATCCATCTCTCTACAACATTCAGTTTAGATACCTGGACTGAGTATTTCTGATGCCATTTGACTTGCTGATGTTCAGTAGGTCCATCAGTATTAGGTCGGAGGATGGCTTGTATGCCAGACATGTCACCTTTAAGCACTCTGTAGGATACTGATTACAATGAGAAATCTATGAGGTGGTCCATGCAAGACCTATTGTTTAGGACTTATATTCTTTTAGTAAGGTCTCTCTGTGGATATTCCAATTGTTGCATGGGTCTGGACAGATACATGCCAAAGTGGGCATAATATAAAATGATTGACCTAATGAGGACTTTGTGACTAGCTCTAGAGATGTTATTGTCCCCCTTTACAGTCAACCTGTGCAATATAGAAAGACTTTCTTATGACTCTGGGCACATGTTGGTCAAAAGTTAGGTCACTGTACACACAAGTTCCCAAATGCCAAACAACTGGGTCGGTTCTCATGGGGCATTGTCAATTTGGCAGTTCCCTGGAGTAGATGACTTTCCAAAGGATACGATAAAGTATTTTTTGGAGTTTAGTTTCAATTCATGATTCTGGCATCAGTTATTGTTTGGGACAAACCTTCCTGCATGATGGTTAAGTCATTTGGGGATTCAGTAACTGCTCCTAGCTTGCAGTCATCTCAAACTTAGTCAGCCAAACCCTTTGGTATTTACTTTCATTTTTTTACACTTGAGTTTCAGACAAACACTGAAAAATACATTCTCACAATGAAAACAGACTCAGCATGAGCAGTAAACTTCTCTGCCCTTTAAACTCACATTCATTGAAACGGCATGAAAACCCACATTCATTTTGCATCTGGCAAGTGGAGGACTAAGCTTATCTCTGGGCTGTTTTCAAATCATAGGCTCCTTACACATTTTAGGGACATGCATACATGTATGTGTTCTTTGATTCACCTTCCTGATTTTATTAATTTATACCCCTTGTATTATACAGCACACTTTTTAGAGAGTGTTTTACATTTATTTGTTTTGAACATTTTTCCAGTAAGCAATGAAACAAAATGTATGAACCGATAATGACAAAACTGCCCAATTCAGAACATGCCCATCATAAAAGTCTACTTAAAATTCTGTCATTAAAATCCATAGATATCAATGAATATGTGCAATCTCTGCAGAAGTAAAAGTCATCTAAATAATTCCACATTAAAGAGATCTGTAACTAATAAAGAGGTTGCTGCTAGTAAACAACTTTATATTTCATTGTTTCATCTACAAATAAAGTGCCTGTTGCCACTGAAAACTAAATTGCCTAAATTACATTATAAAATGATAGGCTAATAATATAATGGGGAATGGATGGCAAACTGATAACAGGTTCATAGTTACCTCCTCTGAAGGAGGACATTCTCAAGGCTGCAGCATCCACCCCCTTTAAAGTACAACATCAGCAATCCATCTACATACAGTGGGAGTAGAACCCACAGCCTTCTGCATCAAAAGCAAGTACACTACCTATTGTGCTACTAACAATGCAAACAGATTTTGTATAAGCAGGACTAAACTTGTCTTCGCCTGCAGCTCTCAGCTTCATGTAAATTCCACTTGACACAACTATATCTCTCAACTTTACAGCACAAGAAATCTGGAAAAGACAAACTTGAAGGCCGTTGGGCCATAAGCCTTTTGCCAAATTTTCCATAACATTACTGCTTACCCTGTGAATGGCTTCATATCTAAGTAAAGGTTTTAAAGGAATACTTAGTCACTTCATGCTGAATAATGTACAGATTGCTGAATTATATCTGCTTCACTGTAGTTTTGCAATGCAACTTATTAAGTATCCCAGCATGCAATGAGCACAAAGCAGGAACGAAATACCTGGAGAGAATGACAGTTTACCATGAGATGTACACACACTCTTAACAAATGGCTTGAACACTTAAGGGTAGTTTGTAGGCACACCAGTTCACTTGTAACGTCTTTTGGATGTGAAAGGAAGTAGAGCACTTGCTGAAAGCCATGAGGGAACACAGATTATATGCAGAAGCCACCCGGCTGATAATAAGGCAAACAGTTTTCCTGCAGTCCATTATATACCTTAACTAATGAACGAGAAGCATTAACATTACATGGCCTACTATATGATTTTACAAATTCATAGTAATATGTTAATACAACTGCCATTTTAAACATTTAATCACTGTGTAGCAACTTTATGTTTAAAGTTACAACTTTTCTTAAGTAAGAGCATTCAGGCACACTGTATAATCCCCCTCCATCCCCCAAAAAATGCCATGCTGTGATAACATACAGCAAGTAAGCTCCCCACAAATAAAAGCAATCTGTGCAAGCAGATTACTTTGGAATGTTTGGACCAAAAACTGTGGAAATTATGACCACAGATAAAATGATGGCATTTGTGGATGGAATCCTGCCTGAAGGTGAACTTCTATTACAGGTTAAAGCTTCAGGCACTGTCTTCATTTTCTGCTAAGCATTGTTAGGCTTTTGAAATGCATTAACTCTTACCATTTTGTCTGACACACAGACTAACCACAATAGCAGGCTTCTATCTTGTTAGGAGGTAAACAATAATCATAGTAGTATGCAGAAAAATAAATATTCTGTAAGTGAAGTAAACTTCTTTATTGCACTATAAGACAAACACAAGACCTACAGGTGAGGTAACTACCAAATTCAGTTTTTTATAAGGAATGGTATTTCTTTTTCTCATCATTAGTCATAGAAATTGAATGGAATTGTAAGTGTTTTATGTGCACGTGAGATTAATTCTTTGCTATTCTGGTCCAGGAAGATCTTTCCCTTTTTATCATGTCTTGCAAGAGCCATATTAGGCAAGGCAGTCCTCAAAGAACAACTTCAATATGGCCTTCCCATAGCCACTGCTTTTAGAAAAAGATTTAACCACTCTGCAATCCACCAAAAATAAAATCTGCTGGCTTATTTCTATCTCCCCCAACATGAACACCACTGAACCATCATTGCCAAATTGCCATATTGCCATAGCTAGGTGGCTTCCAGTGAGTCACAGAGTGTATCTACTCTTAAGCTCTCTCCTCTTTAAACTCCTGTAACCAAACTCCTTTCTACCTCTTGCAGTCAAACGCAAAACCCCTGCAACCTCTGTACCTTCTCCCAAAGTACTGCATCACTCCATACAGTCCTAATCAAACTTGACTGCACTGACCACAATTTCTCCATCTTTGCCCCTAAACTTTGGAAGTTGCTTCCCTCCTAACTAAAGGAGATATTCTCTTTTTCCCTTTCAGAGCCTAACTCAAAAAATATCTATTTATAAAGCAGTCTGTGTGTGCCCCCTACCTCTGGGGACATCACCTAAGCACTCACCTACTTCTTCATCTCCTCTACATTGACCTACCCACACACACACACACACACACACACACACACACACACACACACGCACGCACACGCACACCACACACGCACGCACGCACACACACACACACACACACACACACACACACACACACACACACACACACACACACACACACACACACACACACACACACACACACACACACACACACACACACACACACACACACACACACACACACACACACACACACATGTGTACTTGAATTGAATGACAGCAAAAAGGAATCATGTACTGTACTTGAATTGAATGGACACACACACTTCCCTTAGTTGGATGGCAATACACACAGTAGCAAATTCCCACACACACAGCAAAATAATTATCTTAAATGAATTGAATGGCAAACTCAGCAGCAGTATCAGCAATGTTTGGATGGCAGCAATAAGAAGCATGTACTTTCAAATTGTATGTGTGGGCGTTCAGGAAGAACAAGACACCACTGAGCACAGCTAGTTTTAAATTCCATGCGTGCATGTAAGTAGACTTCTGCTTTGGTGTGTGATGCATGCATAGGTCCTAAAAAGAAGAAAACAATTGCTGTTTTTAATTGCCTATGTGGCTTAGTGAAGATAGTGTTTGCAGCTGTAAAAGTGGTTCTGGTGCCTATGCCTCTAAAAGATATATTTCAAAAGGAGATTCATTTGATACTCAGCTGCCACATGAATGCTAAGTCTTTCAATGATAAATGGAGTGTTACATTTATGTTGTATGTATAACATCGTGGATGCACCACTTTTAGTTATATTTTTGACTGGATCCATATGAATGCTGAGTTTTCCTTACCTCTATGTGTGTGTGTGTGTGTGTGTGTGTGTGTGTCTGTGTGTAAACCCTACAAAAATGCAGTCTACATCAATCCCCTAATAAATTATAGTTATTCTTATTAGAATGAAAATAGTTAAAATAAAAGAAAGTAAATATAAAAAAACAAGTAATCTATTTGAAAACAGCACTACTTGAATGTAAATCAACAAAAATGAAAGAAATCACAATATAAGCCTTATTAAAAACCTAAAATTGAAAACCATTCAAAACAATCCAGTCAAGAAAAACTATGCAAAACATGGAAAGCTAAATTCAGGAGAAACTTATGCAATTAATGAAGCTCACTGAAGTCAATGGGAAGAGCTAACATAAAAAATGCAGAAAAAAGATGGTGAATATCTGAGGGTGTAATCTGTGTGATATCTAAAATATGTTCTGCTTTAGAATTATGAACACGGCTGGCCAATGACTCAGCTTTATAACTCATGACTTCCAGACATCATCTCTATACCTATATATATATATCCATCCACGTATATTCTAGCACCCACCTAAATATATGTATATATATATATATATATATATATATATATATAAAATGTGTGTGTGTGCGTTTGTGTAATAGTTCATGGCTGTATAAGTCAAGCCATGCAACAACCCTAATGCATCCCATGACTTATTGTACCATAGTAGTTAGAGCATGATTTAACAACTGTGCCTCTGTTCATCAGAGCCATAGGTATCTGACCAGGGGTGAATTTCTGATTTCCCATCAACTGGTCCAGTTTGCATTTGCATAGGGATAGGGTTACAGAATGGCTGTGTTACACATGGATAGGAAACCTATCCAGAGAATGGGAATTCTCTGAGATATGTATCTGGCCCTCCAACATGTTCCATTTAAGTCACATGCTGAGTTTAAATCCTTAGATCTAGTAGTTCTGGTGCTGTTCCTCCTGCAGATATGCAAAAAGTCCATCAGCGTGAGATCCAAGGATGCATTTTAAGCCAGACATAAATCACTTCTCAGCAGTCTGCATGAAACAAAGTATATAGGTAGGGCTTTGAGGTCATCTACATAGGACACTGTTTACACCCTGTATTCTTTTTGTGAGGAACCTGTGTGGACATTCTAGTTTTTGCATGTGATTGATCAGGTATATATAGAAAG
The DNA here is from genome assembly GCF_019279795.1 of Protopterus annectens. Classification (NCBI taxonomy): domain Eukaryota; kingdom Metazoa; phylum Chordata; order Ceratodontiformes; family Protopteridae; genus Protopterus; species Protopterus annectens. Next base: position 497,190,827 of record NC_056731.1, on the reverse strand, counting down.
GGGCGTTATACTCAATGTTGGCCTAGTACCGTGGCATAATGACTTTCCTAGACCCATATGCCATGCTCTTACATATAAGTTGAGTGATATGGAATGAACTTCTTAAAACCTTAGACTCAAGTTAGTCAAAAACCAGGTTACTATCTATACGAGTCCTGAAATCCCTGACTACTGTGTCAAATTTTATGGGTGTTTTACAATAAGGTAGTTTTCCTGGATGGCAAACTTCCCAAGAGCTACTTTTTTGCATTTATTGGCAGTGAAGTGTAAGACATGCCTTTGGCACTTGTGTCTGTGTTAGACCTTCCTGTAAGATGCTAGTATTATGGGAGCATTCCATGACTGTTCCTAATTTGCAATCTATAAACATGGCATGCTAGAGGCCCTTGACACTGGCCTTAACTTCAAAAAGCACTACTAAAGAGGAGCAAACCCAGTACAATGCCCTGGGGAACTACACTGGTGACTGACCTCTTTGTGGAGGTGATCTCTTTTCAGTACTAACTTCCTGGGTCCTCTGTGAGCTAGCAAGATATAGTATAAGTTACATAAGGGTTTATGCCTAATTCCATGAATTTGTTTACAATGCCTGAGTGGAGTACTGTATTAAAAGCTTTAACTAGGTCAAGGTAGGCAGTAAGCACCATGCTGCCCTAATCCACTGCCTTTGTGACATTCTCATAGTAGTCCATCAGGTTCAGTAGGCTTGACCTGACTTTGATAAAACCAAAATGGATTGAGTCCCATGTCTGAAGGTTTTTTATGTCATTATTAATCATTTCCATGATCATTCTTTTCATGGCTTTGCATATGTGACTAGTCAGACTAATGGGTCTGTAGTTTCCAGGATTCGCTGATGGTCCGTCCTTGTGCAGATGTGCAGAAGGATGACAATTGCTGTCTTCCATTCACATGGTATGACTCCAATGTGGAGGTCATGGTTGAACTATGACATCAGTGGTCCTTATAGATCATATTTCACACTATTTAGGAGGCATTCTAGGATATTATCAGGGCCCATCAAAACTGTATTTTGGCGTTAGAGAATGCATCCAAGATCTGCTCCATGCTGACACTTGGAGGGAGTATGTTAAATAGTATTTCTTGGGGGGGCAGTGACTGGTGTTGAGGGAGGGGCAAAGCTGGAGATGAATTTGTCATCCTGATTTGCTATATCTCCCAGTTCTGTGAATATGGTTCCCTTTACTCACAGTTTGGCACATTTTTTGTGATGCTTTTGAGGTTTTGGATCTAGGTAAAGAAAGTGTTATGGTTGTCATTGATCTGGGACTCTATCTTTACATCAAAACTTGCACTGTTGGACTTAATTATTCCTCTTAGCTGTCTATTCAGTTTTGATGAGAGAGTTTTTATCATTTTTGGTATTACACATCCAAATTTTAGCTATGACATTTTTATTGTTGTACAACCTGTTTAACTCAAAAAAACAAACCACCTTGGTGGAATCCAAAACTAGTTTTGACCTTACATCTAGTAGGCAGAGCAGCCTCTATGATATCATTGACATGGCTGTTGTGAACAAATGAGAATAATTCTGCATACACTGCTGTGTTATATGGGTTTGAAAGGGCTTGAAATATTGACCGGCTATCACTTCAAAGGTATTTTGCTTTGGAGTAGTTTGCAACTGTAATAGGGTTTGCTGTGGGTTCAGAACTGATTCTTATTTTGAAGAAGACTGCTTTGCAATCTGACCTTAGCAGGGATGACATGAAACTATGGGGAAATAGAGCATTCTCCAGTACTTGTGAGTACCAGATCCAATATATATATACCTTTAGTTTGATTCAGGGTATTTGTATTTACAAAGTTAAGGAATCTCTGCATCTGTAAATATGGGATTATGTAGGATTTACAGTTTATAGAGGTATAATTAACATCCTCCATGAGTATTGTATTTGTTTGAATGGTTATCATCATTAACAGGTCCAAATATGACTCATGGTTTCATGGGACATAGAGGGCAACCTATAACTTGCTAGGAAATTGTATTGGAATTTGCCTATGGTAATTTGGACCTGGAGGAACTCTAGTGCATCACCCTGTTTAACAAACTTAGAGACATGTTTGCTGTTGATGTAGACAGAGACACTGCCACCTTAAGTCCATCTTTATGCCGTTGCTGGCCTAAAGGCACTGCCACTGTACTCTTTGGCTTTAAACCATGTCTCAATAACTGCACAAATGTCCACATTGTCCAAAGTGAGGAGTGCATGCAAGTGTCTCAGCAGAAGTTGATCTATGTGTTGTCTATGTAGTGTGTGTAGCATGTGTGCTTCTGGCAGCCAGATTGTTATCACGAGTGTATGCAAGAGTTTTACCTTCAGAGACATTGTGTATTTATATCTCTCACACTGTAATTATTTCTTTGAGGATTAAATGGTTGCCAGTGTACATTAGACAATTGTTACATTGTCTCAGTATACCATATCCATGATGTCATGTCCTTTACTGGGTGAGCTACAGGGGTGCAGTGCACAAGGGGTTTATATTGGGCTGAAGAAGGGTGCGTTTGGGGCTAGACACAAGACTAGGCTGTATAATACTAAATGCAGGAGACTGTGCTCCTCAACATGTCTACTAGCTGCTCTGTGCTACTCAATGCAAAAGTGGTGGCTCTACCTTCATGGAGTTACGTGTACAGTTTCAGAGGAGGATTTATAAAGAAAATAAGGATTCTAGGTGTGCAAGTGTGTGCATCAATACAGAGTGCTGCTCATCAATGATGGGTGATGGGCAGCTGTGCACAAACACTTAAAAGACAGGAAACTGACCTCTAAGTGCCCGAGTACATTTGAAGTCCTCTGGTCAATAAAATTAGTACACTTATAGCTTTCTTATGTGTTTACAAACTTAGACAGACCAGGCCATCACCTACGGCCACTAGATGAACTATCCCAGTCCTCCTAATGTAAAAACACAAAAAAAATTGCTTGAGAGAGTAATGCTATCACAAAACAACTTAAACTACCTGAACAAAGTGATTTCAAGTAGTAGGAAGCTTTAAAATTATTTAAATTGGAAAATCAACAAATAAAGCAAAATAGAGCAGTAGCACTCAAATAGTTAATTGAAGTGCAAAATAATAAAATAAATGTCTTATTTGACAAAGATGGAGTAGATTTACCTCAGGACTCCTTCAGAGTGTGATGAGGGCAATAAGCAGATGGGAGCTCTGGAAAAATGAGAAGACACTTTGTAGTAAGGGAGGTCAAGTTTAATACTGGTTTCCTGGGTGGCCATTTAGTATTATGGATCTATGGAAAACAATGGGTGGGGAGAGTACTTACACAGCTTATACCACATACAACAAAATGAAAGACAGGAAGGATGGCCTTTGGAAGTTATATTACCATAAGGGGCTCAGGCTATAGATGCATTCTTTTATAAACACAACAGAAAATGTTTGTGATGTTTTGGTAAAAAAATCAAATAAAACCAGTATTGGAACACTAGTCTTATGACTTTAAGCTACAGGTCAATGACCCCACATAGGTAGGAATTTCAGAAAACTTAGCTTAATGTCTCGGTGAGTGGTTGGGCAGACACAATGAAAAGAGGAGCAGAAAGGCAGTGAAATACAAGTTTAAGGAGGTAAATGATAAGCACATGTAAAACTTGGATATAAACAACTGAAAAAGCATTGAGGCAGCAGTCCTGGAGCTGAATATACAATACTTTCACTACTGCAATGCTACCACCATCTAAGGCACCAAACAATGCAGAAATTTACCACTAGTGCTGTTTATGAAAAATACACTAATAAATAAGGCTCAAATCTGGCAATACCTCACAATTCTTCCACAACTGTAAATGAAACTACAAGACTGTGGGAGTGGATGAGATCCATATAGAAATGCAAAGGCATTTGGCACTATTAAGGTTTCATGGTTAACATGCATTTTTAGTGTTACATGAAACACTGAATTAGAGGTGGGATAGCAGTCCTTTACAAAAATACTCTAACCATTAATAGGGACACCATTCAACCTCCCCAATTCAATAACACGGAACTCCTTGTAACCAAACTACAGATTAACCAAAACAATCACTTGAACGTCGTCTGTGCATACATTCCACCAGGCAACAACCTAAATACCCTAGATCTCCTTTACTGGTTATCCACTACCTATCCCCAATAAACCATAGTTCTTGGTGATTTTAACACCGACTGGCACCCCTGTTCCTCTGACCCCCCCCAACTCATAATAAACTTATCTGGGTTTAAACAGGCCATAACCTCTCCCACTAGGATAAACAAACCAACCAACAAGGAAAGTATCCTAGACTGGATCCTAGTTAATAACCAACCCCAACTGTACACAGCTGGTACTCTCCCTGATGACCTCAGTGACCATTGTCTAACCTATATCATAAAACATAAGGTAGGAAACCCTCACCAACCCAAATATAAAACATTTAGAAACAGGAAAAACTTTGATGCTGTTATATTCCAAAATGAATTAAAAGCAATTGACTGGTAAAAACTAAAAAATCTAACATTAGCGGAGGCCATAGATCACTTTAGCACTAAATTCCTAAGCATCCTTGATTCCCATGCTCCAGCACATACAATAAAAACGAAATCAAATACAGCACCATGGCTCACAAAAGATACTAAAGCAAAAATCAAAATTAGAAACAGCCTGGGCCAGATGGAGAACAACCAAAGCCACACTTGACCATCTAAAATATCATCAACTTAGGAATGATACAAAAAATCTATTTTACTGGATAAAAAAAGCTTCTACCAAAATCTCCTACAAAAACACCACAACAACCCTCAAAAGTTCTGAGCAGGCTTAAATCAACTACTTTGTCCAGGTCACTCCACCACCACAACCCCGGCTAACTACACCCATAGTTCCCCATAGCTAGCGCCTTTAATAACTTTTTCACTGAAACAATCCAATCCCTAGCAAATCAACTAACCCCCTCTAACTTAAACCACATGCCTAATCTACCTAATAATCACCTAGAATTTAGCTTCCAACCAATATCCACTAGTTTTATCAAAACACTTCTAAAAAAAACTAAAACCTAACACCCTCGCTGCTGACCTCCTCCCTGCAGAGTACCTACAAATAGCTGCAGATGCCATTGCATATCCCATATCTATCCTCATCAACAGAACCTTATCCGAAAATGCTATCCCCTCCCTCTGGAAAATATCTCACGTCATCCCACTCCATAAAGGTGGTAGCTCCTCAGACATATCCAACTATAGACCCATTTCCATGCTTTCCCCACTAGCCAAAATAATGGAGAAATGTGTACACAGGCAACTAATGCAATACCTTTCACAGAATAACTTACTATCCGACTGCCAGCATGGTTTCAGGCCATACCACAGCACCACCTCAGCCCTCCTTTCCTTTATTACTGCCATAAACCAAAACAGGAATGACAATAGGCTAACCTCTGCCCTCTTTCTTGACCTATCAAAAGCCTTTGACATGGTCAACCATGAACTTCTCATTCTTTCACTAAAATCTATTTCCCTCAACAAGCCTGCTATCCAGTGATTCCAGTCCTACCTGACTGGTAGACAGCGGTGGCAGGGCAAACTCTCCAGCCAGTTATCTTTCACACTTGGTGTCCCTCAAGGCTCCATACTAGGTCCACTACTCTTCTCTATTTTTATCACCAACCTCCACACTGCTATCCCTAAAGCCACCTGCATTCAATACGCAGATGATTCCACTCTCATCTGCTCAGCCACCTCCCCATCCGACTTGTAAATCTTAACCCAAAATACATTTAACACTATTGAGAACTGGCTCACCAACCAACGCCTACTTCTGAACCCCAATAAAACTAAACTTCTACTCTTCTCTCCCACTAGTAGATCCACCACACTTTCATTCTCTGTCACATCTAACAATGGTACCACTATTTCCCCAGATAATCACACCAAACTGCTAGGGGTTATCATACACAATAATCTCAAATTTGACCTACAGGTCAACAAAACCATACAGACCCTCAATAAGAAGCTTGGATCACTGTATAGAAACAAGACATTTTTAACCCCACTGGCTAGGACTGCAATGCCTCGCCTGTACTCTCAAATCTTAACAAATCTGAACTAGGTAAGCTGCCCCATAGCTACAATCATATTGCCAGATTCGCCACTGGCTCCACCTATAGAACCCATCACTGCCAGAACCTTAAAAAACTAGAGTGGCTAGAACTGGCCAGCTTAATTCAATTCAATCAACTCTTAATAGCGCACAAAATTTTGTACCACCCTGAGGATACTCCCTCACTTAAAAATATTATTAAGCCATATAGCAACCTAAGATCCCTACGATCAGCTGATAAACCACTGGTCCAAACCCACAAAGCTAATAACTTTGCTGGTGAATCCCTGTTTGCCAACTTCATTGGCAAAACCTGGAATTCATTGCCAAACTATATAACCCTACAATCCTCCAAAAGTCTCTTCAAAAAACCGCAAGCAGTATCTCAAAGTGAATTGGCTATGCCCATGTACCAGCCCTGATTAAGTTATAAACTAAAAGCATATTCTGCAATTATCACAACTTGTAATTACATCACCAAGCTCTGCTTCCAATCTGATGTCTCTTACTTTTAATTGTCTGTCCATGAGAATTATGAGTCTCTACTAGGGAACACTACTAACCAACTGTATATAATCACTTTGTTTTTATAATTGTTTGCTAACTTGTGTGTAATCCATGTAAGTTTGTCTATGTGGAGCTTTTCTCCCCGGGCGTCCGCTGAAAATGGACATGTATCCAGTCGGACTATCCTGGTAAACAAATGTAAAATAAATAAATAAATAAAATAGTACCTCTGAAATATCAAATTGGGGTAGTGGTCCCCATTTTCAAAATCGGGGACAGAAATTTGACTTCCATTTACAGAGGACTCACTCACTTTTAAAAACATATGCCACAGTACTGAAAAACATTTTGTCTAGTAGTTAAGCCTGTCATTTAGGAAGAAAAGCATGGATTCCATCCTGTCATGTGACAGTCCATCAACTCTTTATCCTTGTGAAGATATTGTCGAAATGTGCTCTGTGGACTTTAGAGAGGCATATGACCACATACTGTGAAAGTCTTGTGGGAAATACTACAACATTACTAGGGCCCAAGAGTGCTACTGCCTGCCCTTTAATCCCTGTATTTAAGGGATGTGAGGATTATGTCTGCATTCTTGGCATTACGGTGAATGTGTTTAAAGTGAGCATATAATATTTGCGGTTTCTTCCCTCCTCTTGTGTCGCCATCGACAGGATATCAAAGCCAAGTTTTGCAGAGTATCTAGGCTGGGGACATACAGTTTTATTGTTGTTGTTGTTTGTAGTAGACATTATCTACTTAGCCTCACATGACTAGTTATAGCATAAACTGGAGCAGTCAGATGCTTAAAGCAAAGTTTATAGGAAGAAAATCAGCATATTGAAATCTGAGGCCATTGTTCACTCAGAAAAAGAGAGCAAATTGATCTGTCTGGAGAAAGAGGAATAGCAACATTGAGAGGAGGGTGTTAAGTGAGCTGGAATCTTGGTTATAAAGCAGGGAAGAGAGGATAAAAAGATAGGCCATCTGACTGGTTCACAGTCCTCAGTACTGCATTCTTTAATTTTTCCAATTACTTTCTTTATCTTATTCAGGGTTACAGGATTAGCTGTATGACTTATAAACTGGACAGGATAAAGTGGGCAATTGGACAATGAATGATTAATGTCCTTTTACTATGCAGTGTGGAGTACTAGAGACTGGTTGGCTCATAGCACCATGTCTTGATGCCAGCCAGATATGTTAACAGGAGCAGAAACTTCTGATCTCCAGGGATATTCTTTTTTCTGTTACAAGTATTTTATAAAAACTGACAACAAACTAGATATATTTTGAGCAATGAGATAAAAGTACACACTGCCCTCAGCAGTAATCCATCATGGCAATTGAGGTTAGAGCAGTAATGACCACAGAACATTTAAATACATTACTCTGGGCACTATTTCTTTCACTTTCTTTTCAGTCCCACACTGGAGGTGATCACTTAGCGCAGGGGTCTGCAACTTTCACTATCAAAATAGCCATTTTTGGCCCCTCTCCCACCAAATAAAATTCACCAGGAGCCACAAAATCTATTAGACCCCTAAAATGAAGATAACACAGCATATAAAGTTTTATATATATGGCTATTATACTAAATATAAAAGAACTAAGTTTATAAGAGCAATATTTAAAATCCATCCCTATTTTTGTTCTTTTGTTGGGATTGCTTGATTGCTCTGAGTGTTTGTGTGTGTGTGTGTGTGTGTGTGTGTGTGTGTGTGTGTGTGTGTGTGTGTGTGTGTGTGTGTATGTGTGTTTGTGTCATATCTCTCGACCTTAGAAGAAGGAATCTGGACAAAGCCATAAATAATGAGGCACAAAGGCCCAAAAATAAGGACACTTTTTAAATATTGCTCTTACAAACTTAGAAAGTTGATAGAATAACAGATTTTGAATTGGAATTAATTTTCTGAAAGGTATGAAGTCTGAAATTCAAACGTCTGTATATTTTTCTGACTTCAGCCCTCAATGATTTGCCAAAAAAACACAATTTTATGAGAAACAGACAAAGAATACGAGACAAAAGTCAGGACATTCTGCAAAAATCTGCGCAGTTGACAGGTAGCTATGTGTGTGTGTATGTAGAATGCATGGCAACAGAAACAGTGTTATTCTAGCAAGTTTATAAGAGCAATATTTAAAGGTGTGTGTGTGTGTGTGTGTGTGTGTGTGTGTGTGTGTGTGTGTGTGTGTGTGTGTGTGTGTGTGTGTGTGTGTGGTAGAGTGGCCATTATTTTACAGAGCTTCAGAGAGCCACTGCAGAGTGGTGGAAGAGTCACATGCGGCTCCAGAGTCGCAGGTTGCAGACCACTAACCTAGTGGGTGGAAGTGGGAGTCTTATAGAAAAGCTATTAATTTAACACTGTAAAATAATGATTGTTGTGGTTTACTTGGGATGAGGGAATGTATACTTTTTTGTATAAAATGATGTATTTCAAATTAACAGCAGAGGGGTACACAAGATGGCTGCCTTTTGGTAAAATGGGGAGGAAAGAGCAGTTATATTATGACCACTGTTGAATTATTATTGATATGGATTTATCAGGGAAAGGTAGTGTATTCAAACTGAAGTAAATTACATAACATTTGCTAGATAGATAAAATGTACAGGTCTATCTACCACCTATCATATATATATATATATATATATATATATATATATATATATATATATATATGTATACACACATTCATATACGCACACACACACACACACACACACACACACACACACACACACACACACACACACACATATATCAGTCACCTTCTTAATTTTGAAATCTCAAAATCCCGAACTTCAGAATTCCGATGTCCAGATGTTCAAAACTTCAAAATCTCGAAGTTAAACAATTGAGATCACCCAACAGTGTGGAACAGTAACGTTACCATTCTCTTCACAGTAGTGCAATCTCGGAGTTGGTATATTTAAGTAGCGGGGGGGGTGCAGGGGGGCTTTCCCCCACAGCAATGTGATGTCTAACTTCTTTTGTTTTAGTTTTTTTTTTTTTTTTTTGCATTTCGAGATTTCAAAATCTCAAACTTCTGAATGTCGGGATTCTGATTTTCGAGATTTTGACTTTTTCAAATTACGTAGTAGACCTATATATATATATATATATATATATATATATATATATATATATATATATATATATTCACTTCATAATCTCGAAATACTGAAATATCGAATTTCAGTATCACGAAACTATGAAGTCGAATTCCCTAAACACCGAACATACACAAACCCGACACCGAAAATCTACACATTCCCATAAAACACACATCACACACTACAAAACACATACATATACCTATCCTTAGTATATGCAGGGGGGCAAGCTCCCCTGCACCCACCACACACCCCTACTTATATATACTAACTCGGAGGTCGCACAACAATCAACAAACAGCCCAGCATCGCACATTCCACCTCCCAGCACAAACACACATCACATACACACAAACACCATCACTCCCAACACTAACACATTTGCACTGCACAGCACCTACCCTAACCCATACCTCAAGCATCCCAACACACTCAAACACACACAAACCCATTCCAAAAAAGTACACTTACTTAACACGCTATCCATACCTCAAGTTCGACATTCTCCATTCGACATTTCCAGGTTCACAGTTTCTGTCCGTTCGACTTTACAGGCTTGAAATTTTAAAATTCGATATTTTAACATTTCGAGCATGTAAAGTGAACCCATATGTGTGTGTATATATATATATATATATCTATATATATATACATATATATATATATATATATATATATATATATATATATATATATGTCTATATATAGACAGAGAGAAACTTTTTTTATTACTTAATGTTTGTTAGCCAGGAAGTGGACTGTGGAGCAATAATGAAGATAGAAAAGAGAAGAGGACCAAGCAAAGACCCTTTAAGAACTCCTTTGCTGATGTGTATATTTATAGCTGCTAAGAGGATGAAGGCACAAGTCTGGAAATACCATTTAAACAAGTGTAGCACCTCAGAGGTGAAGCCTGTATCTCAAAGTCTGTAAAGAAGTAGGGGGTGATCAGACATATTGAACTTTTCTTGCTTGATGTTAAGGTAGAAGAGATCTGTGAGTAAATAGATGACTGCATTAGTATTGCAACTGGGTCAGAAACCATGTTGACTATCACCGGGAATATCATATTTAAAAATGCATTCAAGGATTTAGTCGTAAATGATCTTCTCAACATGTTTAGTGGGGAAACGAGACTTTTGCTAGAGGTAGGACTAGTGACTGTTTGCAACTGTGGAGCAGTATTTTTGAGAGGTAAACTGAACAGCAATGAGAGGCAATTACTGAGTAGTTGACTACATAATGTAAGACTTTTGGAATGTATCTTATCAAAGAATTGATGATAGCAGCAATCTAAGGTTTCAAGATGCATTACCACTTTCCTAAGAATTATGCAGGAGATTGGCGAATAGTGGTTAACTGTTATGTGAGTTCTGAGATGAGTGATGGGGGTGATTTGAGCCCTGACTTAGTTTTCAGAAAGAGGGTAGAGGTGGGTAGGAGTTTTCAGGCCTCATGAATTTTTTGAAATGTCTTTATGCTGAGTTTTGAAGTGCTCTACAGTACTCAAGCCCGGCATGATTGTTTTATGGTCTTAGTTTTTTTTGTGTTTACAGTATGCACTGTATTTGCCTTTGCTGTAGGGAAACTGTTTTCAAGTCTGACCATGATTTGCCCCTAGGTTTCAAAAACATTGGTGAACCACATTTGCTCATTCTTTTGATGGGGTAAAGTCAATCTTGTACTGGGCTCTGCAGGTTATAGAATACAGACAGAGATAGGACTGGGCAGTACAGTTGTAAGAGGACAGTTAATGTTACTAAAGTCTGGTAAGAGATGGTCAGCAGTGTTGTAAGTTATGGTTCTAGGTCTGGTTTTGAGGGGCTAGGTAGTATAGATGGCACAATGGTTACTAAGGGAATTGGGCAATAGTTGAAGATGTTGTCATTTTTCTAATAAATTTGCTAGCACAATGTTGAGAAGTATGACAATGTAATTGAAAGTATTTGGCCTGATCTGCTGAGACATTATTAAGATTGTGAGAAGTGGATATTTTTGGAGTTGTGGTTTATGAGAGCAAACCACGTTAGGATGTATTTGAAACAACTTTTTGAACAATTCCTCAACACACAAATAAAGCAGTAGGGGGTGGGATGCAGAGAACAGGAAATCAGTACTTTAACATAACCACTGAGTAGTACCTAAACTACTAGCCAGTTTGGAGTATCATTAGCAGTAAATTACCTCTCTCTCTCTCTGAGTAGGAGAAAGACTAATGCAATTTTGTTCGAATGATATTTTGGCACCACCTTGGTGAGAATCTGGTCTGTAATCTGTATAGACAGTATATCTGAAGGTGACCAATGCACGAGCTGTGCTTATATAATTAGGCATGAGACTGTTATAGTGCAGGTGGACCATCAACAACCTGCAGCTGAATTGGGAATGTAAGGATGAACAAGACCAGGTGGAGAATTGCAAGTGATGCATTCAGTCTACAATACCAGCCTTCAAGAGTCATTGTTATCTGAGATGTCTTAGTTAGAGAAGGTGCAAAGACCATACACTTAGTATTGCATCTGAATATACATATGTTTTCCAGGTCCTCACCCACAAAACCAACGTGTGGTTCATAATAGTGTCCTCTGTGTTATGGCTAAATGTTACAAGAAGGAATGAGGATAGTAGTGAGCAATGTAGTTCTTAAACTAGTCATAACAAGGGAAAGAAATGTGGAGGGCCATGTGTAGGGAAGTGATGCAGGTGACAAACAAGAGGTGAAAGGACAATCATAGGTGGCAGAATTTTCTGTGTTAAAATGATAAACAGGAAGGAGCAGTGAATCTTGTGTCCTACCAGCACTTAACAAAGAGTTGTAAGAATAAAACTCTGTTTACATCTTGATTAAGGAGTGAGATTGGTTGTTCTGAATAACTGACCTCTACTGCTTACCTCACATATTAATAAGACAGGGATTGCCAACCACTTTCTGCTACTGTGGTGGTGGGAGGATTAGTAATTCATTCTCTTAATTAGGGTCACAGTGCATGCATTTAGCCCTGCAACCCTGAATGAATGAATGAATGAATGAATTAAATGGTTACATGAGCCACATTAGATTTGTCTGCAGGTCACAAATGTGAGATTCCTGTCCTAGACACAAATGTTTAAAATCTATGACTTGTCTGGGTGCAATTTCTAAATATGTATCGATGGAATAGTTTGCCTACACCAGAATTATTGTTCTTTGTTTTTTTTTATGCTATCATCACATTTTTGTGTTCATGCCATTATACCTAAGCCATAACTAAAAGCGCACTGTCTCTGTTCGAAAATTCAGTTTCACTAGATATCGTATAAGGGACTTTATAGTCTGCATGAAGGAATGGAAACATAGGCAACAGGGCTCCAAGTCATAAGTGCAAGACCTAATTTCAAGAGTCACGGTCTTTGAAAAACTGTAAATCATGCAAGTAAAATGAATCCTGATGCTTCCTTTAAAGCCTTTTTTTTGGCAGAGGAGCTTCACCCCTCCTTGCTGCATCCCTGCAGTGTGGGGTCTAAATCACCAACCACTCTCCTACTTCCTCACGACCTATGAGTTACAATCTTCCATATCAGAGGACCTTTTAATAAGTGGGATACTCTAAAATACCACAGTTTCAGAATTACCGTCTAGTTCTCTGATTTGCAGTATTTCTGCTCTTGTTATAGCTATTCCTATTTATGCATAAACATGCAAAGTGTATATCATTTTTTTATTGTGCTCAAATTACTTGAAGTCTTCTACATACAAATGCAAATATTTACACTTACTGCATAATGTTATCACATTGACTAACCACTGAATGGATACTAGATTTTTATTGGAAAATTAATGAAGGGATTGAGGTTTGCATTCATGCTAATGAGCTTTTACTCATTTAGGTTCATAGGTTCATACTAGGCTATCTGCCCTAGGGCATTTATAAGCCTAGCCAGAGTGTGTGTTGCTTTCACCACCCCTTAGGATGAGAATACTATACCCATTAGTTTGCTGTGCCTCTGTCCAGCAGTGATACAGAGATGATTCCCGGGGTAAACCTACGATCTCCCATACACTCGTCAAGATTTCTCTTGAACAGAGTCAGTGAGGGGCTCTGCCTCACATGGACTGGGATTATGTTCCATAGTGTAGGGAGTCTCTGGGTGATGAATCTGTCCCTCCAGCATGTCCTATTTATATCCTTGTTGAGGTTTAAGTCTCTTGTTCTCGTGGTTCTGGTGGATTTGGATTTTTTGAGGTGGAGCATGTCCATTAATTCCGGGTTGTACATGGCCTTGTATGTCAGGCACAGATCATCTCTGAGCAGACGGTATGTGACTGAATAGAGCTGGAGTTTCTTCAGTTGGGCATCGTATGACATATGTTTGAGCCCCTTTATCCTTTTGGTGAGGAACTTTTGGGGTCTTTCCAACTGCTGCAGGTGTCGGGTAAGGTACATTCCGAATGGGGCATTGTACTCAATCATTGGTCTGATAAGTGAAGAGTACAGGGGTACAATGACCTCTCCTGATCTGGATGTGAATCCCTTCATGATCAGGTGGGCAATGTAGAAGGTCTTCCTAACCACTTTGGCAATGTGAGTGTCAAAAGAGAGGTTACTGTCAACTTGGGTCCCCAGGTCCCTGATAACTTCTTCCGTGTTTAATGGATTACCACCTATGTGGTAATTAGGGGTTACCTTGTTTTTCCCAAAGGGTATGACTATACATTTTTGGCATTTAGCTTAAGGCCATGGCTCTGGCACCAGTTATCCATTTCTATGAGACCTTTCTGGAGGATGTCTGTGTCTGATGGAGTGTCAATTATGGTGCCCAGTTTGCAGTCATCTGCAAATTTTGTCAGCCACAATCCCCCTATGTTTGCCTGCACTTCAGAAAAATAAATGCCGAACAAGAGGGGGCCCAGGACTGAGCCCTGTGGGACACCGCTCGTGACCGGCTTAGAGTCTGACATGGCACCAGCAACTCTAACCCTGTGTGTTCTGTCCTTGAGCCAGTTTGCAACCCATCTTGTGACATATGGGTTTACATCTAAGCTGGTGAGCTTTTTCTATGATGCCCGAGTGGGGTATTGTGTCGAACGCATTTGTTTCATTTCTCACTGAATTCTCTTATCTGATCTTCCATTATCCTACATTTACTGCATACTGTGAATGCTAGCTTTCTGTCAACATATTATGCACTGTAAAATTCTGGATATTGCCTTATGGCCTGGACCATGCCTGAAGAGGATCAGTTAACAAATGGAAATATATAAAATAAGTATTCATAGGGTGATGCTTATGATGCTCAGATTACAGGGAAGTCAGGAACAAATGTTTGTGATCAATGAAGGGTGACTTTAACATAAAAAGCAGTTATATTGTTTTCTATTCTAAGTACTATTCTTCTTGAGGGTAGAACTGCATGAGTGTTACATTGTAACCACCATATGGAGCACTATTCTCCTGCGTCATATCCAGATTATGAAACAATCTCCCCCCTCTATAACCACACTACCTTCTTGCAATCATTTCAAGACTGCACTAAAAACTCACTTAAAAAGTCTCTGGTTATGCCCATGCATAAAACCCGACTAGTAACCCTCCTTTTACCTCCCCTTCCTCTCCCCTCCCCTAGCCACCCAGCCTCACAGCGTCTAATCATTGCATTATTTCCTCTGCAGGCTCTGGCTCACCCTTTACCCTCCCCTTCCCTCCTCACTTAATCTCTCAGACCTGTTATAACATGCTTAACTACCTCACTTCATCTCAACTCCAAATACATATCCAACTGACTTACACCCAGCTTCCTCTCAATACCACATGTACTACTCACTCCGTCCCCTCTCTTACTCCTCTACCTTCCCCTTCCATCCCATTAGCCCTTCTAGCTCGTTCCACCTTCATGTGGAGCTTCTGCTTTATATCTGCTTGAGTTTAGTGCAATATTTGTATACAAGATTTAGGTGAGTATAGAACAGTGTCCGTTTGAGCTTAGTACTATCTGTAGATATATATATATATATATATATATATATATATATATATATATATATATATATATATATATCTCCTACCTTTATTCCTAGCCTCTAGCTAGATATTGGTATAACTGTTCATTACTATGTTTCCTATTCTATGTATAGCTAATGTTAAGTGCAGTATATATTATTTGCTATTGTATGTATATTTAGTTGTACTTCATGTACTTCAGTTGTAGTGAAGTTGTACTTCACACAAAAACATACTCGGAGGCTCTAAATAAAGATCTGCCTAAGCAGCAGAGACCTCCAAAGCAGACACCCAAGCAACCGCTACCCCAAAACAAAACACGTGCAACACATATCTCACAAAGCCAGTGTGCCGAACAGTCACAGCCCTTAAGACTAAACAACACACCTGATACACTTGTAATAGGTGACTCTATCATCAGGCACACTGATGTCCCGCTCACCAGGCTGAACAAGGAGAGGGTCACGGTGAGCAGCCTGTCGGGCGCTAGGATCCGCCACATAACACAAGCACTCAGGTCACTCCAAGGCAAGTACAAATATGACTCAGTCATTGTCCATGCTGGTGTGAATGACCTGAGATGTACCTCCCTGGACTACATGAAAAGAGACATAAAGGAGCTCTCTGAGCATGTAGCCCAGGCCGGTATGACCCTGACCTTGAGTAGCATCTTACCCTCACCAAGAATGATGCCACAATATGAAGACAAGATGATCAATTTCAACAATTGGCCTAAGTACTGGTGTCATTCAAAGGGGATCCAATGCCTATCAGCTTGGGATGATATGCTCGACAAACCACGATGCTTCGCTAGGGATGGCTTGCACCTGTCACCCCTGGGCTTTCGGATATTGGCAAAGGCTCTTGCTACCCCCATAGTGCCTTTTTTAGGCAAGGCTCAAAAGACAAACCCACCTCCATAGGTATCACAAGGGATAAGAAACTAAGAGTAATGCTACTCAACGCCATAAGTCTAAACCTCAAGATGCACGCACTCGAAACTCTCCTTAGCATGGAGAACATCGATATCTGTGCAATAACAAAAACCTGATTCAGGGCTCCCGAGAGCACCCCAGCACTACCAGGTTATACCTCATACCATGCTTTTCGGCCCCAAAACTTGGATCGAACCACAAAAGAAGGGGGAGTATCGATATTCATCAAAGATACCCACACCTCCAGGTTGGTGGCAAAGCACAAAGCATCAGAGACTATCCATGTGCAACTAACAGTGGGTAAAACTGCCTTCCAGTTTATAGCCTGCTACAGACCACCTTCCCAAACCCAGGAACCCCACTCGGCCTTCCTGAGAACACTGGAAAATATGAAGGTCTCTCCAAACACCATTATATTGGGCGACTTCAACTACCCAAACATAGACTGGGAGCATTACTCTAGCTCCAACACCCTAGCCCAAAGATTCCTAGAATTTATAAACTCAAATGCTATGGAACAACTTGTTACCACTCCCACAAGAGGGGAAAACATACTGGACCTGATCATCACCAACATGGGGACTCTATGCTCCAGACCAGAAGTGTATCCCTCAGTGGTAAGATCAGACCATAAACTAATCTCACTGGATATTCACATCCCGACCCCACCCCTGCCCAGAAAACCACAGTGAAAAACTTCTCTAAAGCAAATTTCACACTCCTCAAAACCGAGGTGGAATCCTTCAAAGCCCCTGGGCCTGTGGAAAATATGCTCCAGACCACAGAATCCTTTATAAATGCATTCTATGAACACCTTCAGGAATGCATGGATCATGCGATCCCAAATAAAACCAAGACCCAATCCTCCAAAGGCAGACGTCCTGTCTGGTGGACCCCAGCCATAAACAAACTATACAATAGAAGGAGGAAGCAACTAAATGATAGAGCAAAATCCCAAAAAGGGAAGGCATCACTGATCAGTATTAGCAAAAAACTACGGGCACTCATAAAATTGTCTAAGGCCAGCTTTGAGAGAAACATTGCACAGGACACTAAGGATAATCACAAGGCTTTCTTTGGTTATGTTAGGAACCTGGGTGGTAATTCCCAGATATGCTCAGAATTACTCCAAAATGACAAAAAATACACTGAACCCACAGACATTGCCAACATCCTAGCTGACAGGTTCAGCGCAAACTTCTCCCCCCCCTCCCCACCAAAAGGGCAAATATCTATCCCAGCAGAGTGCTGCCCCCCTGACGTCTCAGATGCTCAGGTAAGAGCCGCCCTCTCCAAAGCAAAAAACACAGCATCAATAGGACCAGATAGTGTCCCGGGCTGCGTCCAACATGAACTCCAAGAAGAGCTAAACCCAAACATAAAACTAATGTTCAATCTCAGCCTTACTACAGGATATGTGCCCAAAGAGTGGCGTACAGCAACAGTGGTCCCTCTCCATAAAGGTGGTGCCTCAACAGATCCTGGAAACTATCACCCCATAAGCCTGACTAGCTTGGTCTGCAAAGCTATGGAAAGGATCATCATGGACCTCATAAATAAAGATGTTGGGGACCTACAGACACTGGATCCTACCCAGTTCGACTTTGTTAAGGGCAGATCCTGCCTCTTAAACCTGGTTGATTTCTTTAAAACAGTCACCAAGGCCATTGATGAGGGGAAGGTGGTCCACACAGCCTACCTGGACCTCGCAAAAGCCTTCGATACAATACCCCACTCAGGCATTATAGATAAGCTCACCAGCTTAAATATAAACCCCTATGTCACTAGATGGATTGCAAACTGGCTCAAGGACAGAACCCACATGGTTAGAATTGCTGGAGCCATGTCAGACTCCAAACCAGTTACAAGTGGTGTCCCACAAGGCTCAGTCCTGGGACCTCTCTTGTTCGGTATATATTTCTCAGAGGTACAGGCCAACACGGAATGACTGTGGCTGACCAAGTTCGCAGATGACTGCATACTGGGCGCCATAATTGACTCTCCAGCCGACACAAGCATCCTCCAAAAGGGCCTCATAGAAACAGACAACTGGTGCCAGAGCCATGGCCTCAAGCTAAATGCCAAAAAGTGTATAGTCATCCCGTTTGGCAAAAACAAAGTGCCCACAAATTACCACATAGGTGGTAATCCATTAAGTACAGAAGAAGTAATTAGGGACCCAAGTTGATAGCAATCTCTCATTTGACAACCACGTGGCCAAAGTGGTTAGAAAAACATTTTATATAGCCCACCTAATCATGAAGGGATTCACATCTAGATCAGGGGAGGTCATTGTGCCTCTTTACTCATCCCTCATCAGGCCCATAATTGAGTACAATGCCCCTTTTGGGATGTAACTTACCAGACACCTGCAGCAACAGGAAAGACCCCAAAAGTACCTCACCAAGAGGATCAAAGGGCTCAACAGATACCATATGCTGCCCGGTTAAAGAAACTCCAGCTCTACTCAGTGGCATACCGCCTGTTCAGAGGCGATCTGTGCCTGATGTATAAAGCCATGTCCAACCCGGAATTAATGGACATGCTGCACCTCAGAAAATCCAAATCC
Organism: Protopterus annectens; assembly: GCF_019279795.1. Classification (NCBI taxonomy): domain Eukaryota; kingdom Metazoa; phylum Chordata; order Ceratodontiformes; family Protopteridae; genus Protopterus; species Protopterus annectens. The sequence goes on along the minus strand of NC_056731.1, from coordinate 497,171,619 downwards.
CATCGAAAGCTACGCCGAGAGACTTGAACCTCAGCACTGAAATAAATAGGACATGCTGGAGGGACAGATTCATAACCCAGAGGCTCCCTTCACTCTGGAATAAAATCCCAGTTCAGGTTAGGCAGAGTCCCTCATTGACTCTATTCAAGAGGAATCTTGATGAGTGGATGGGAGATCATAGGTTTACCCCGGCTATCACTTCTGTGTCACTGTTAGACAGAGGCACAGTATACTAACCTCAAAAAAGGGCATAGCAAAATAAATTTAAAATGGGTGGCGAAAGCCAAACACATTCTGGCTAGGCTTATAAATGCCCTAGGGCAGATAGCCTAGTATAAACCTATGAACCTATGTACTCTGCTGCTCATTTATTGTTCTGTGGAGCTTTTCTCCCCAGGCCGCCACTGAAAAAGGATCTGTGTCTGGTGGAATTTCCCGGTAAACAAATTAAATAAATAAAAATAAATAAAATAATAAATATGAGAAATGCAAACCAGATGCAACTCTCAAGACAGATTTAGAAAGAATGCATCCCATTTTAGCTCTTTCACCTTATGTTTTGTTTGACATTCATTATGTCTTACATGAGAATGTCACATGTACAGTGTTAATTGTACACTGTGACTTAATGGTAGCAGTTTCTTGTGCAGTAGAGAAAAGTATGATTTATAACAGCAACACACAGATCTGCTCAAGGTTAGCTATACCTTTATCAGCTCTTTGGTACAGTAAAGCTTGAAAACTTGAAAGGCAGTGGTACGCCTTTTAAACCCACATAGCATGTGTCAGTGAATTTTAAGATCCATCAGATTCCTCTGGGTAATGGTGGTACAGAGCATCAGTCACACTTTATTTGATTAGTTGTACACTCTGATCTGTGCAGGACATTGACTTAACTTATCTGTTGGGGAAGGATTCATACTCAAGTAGTTCAATAACCCCTGCCTACTCTTGAACAAACTGAAGGAATTATAACAGGAAAAAGAAAAACTAAATCTATGTGATGTCTTTGATTGAGCATCAGATAAAGCATTTAATACTGGGACATAAATGTCAAAGGAAATGTGAAGAACAGACAGGGTTTTCCTCTTTCTTCCTAGAAGTATCTGTTAAAAAAGAAACTCAATTTCTGCTGGGGAGAAACCAAATATATTCAACAGCGTTTGTTAGCAAAAAAAAATTACAAACAGCCAAACTCCCTTAAAATGTCATTCATACTCTGCATTATATTGCCCATGTTCTAGTTACAGATGAAATGTTGCAGCTGTAATGTTAATATCATGTCATTTGCACAAGTTAGTAGCAGTGTCACGTGTTACTAAGGAAAGGAGGACATAGCATAGCTTCTGGCCATTGCAGACCTTAGCAACAATGGGGATTGAGGATTGTAACACATCTCTCAGTGGTTACATGCTTCCGAACAAAATAACATGTCTTCAGGCATGGACTTCAAAGCAATATTTATAAATCTTTATCAGTCAAAAACACTGCTTTGAAGTTCTCACCAAGCTTATATTGCAGAACTCATCCTACAAACTAGTCAAGAGCAGGTTTGGTTTAACCTTCAGCGACTGCACTGAGCATGTATTTCTAATGGCAAGTACAAGGCAGTACATTAGACACACATGAAAAAGATTCCCACCTCCACTACCATAAACAGAAAGAGGCGATGTCTATGAAAGTGCACAAATGAAAGTAAAAGCCAGTTGCCATATGGCTATACTGTGGGTACGTTAATTTGACTTGCACTTATCACTTCCATATCAGTGCAATTTATTACAACTAGTAACTATACAATAATGCATATGCAATAAAAGATTTTACACCTAATTATACAGTTCACATGCACATCAGATTGCTAAAATACAAGTGAATGTTATGTGTTTACTCAAATTTGTATTTAATCTGTTGAGCACTTACCATACATATGGGAGGAAGAAAATGGTCTTTTGAAAAGATTAAGTCAGTTCTACCCCTGCTGAAAACGAACATGGTATGTGGAACATTCTGATGTTTTCTGCAGCCTTAGTATTTTCCCCTTCTTTCCTTTTCCTGTTGTTTCAACAAGACTGTACCCCGGATTCATGAATCCTCCGTGTAAGACTTAATAAGTCTTACTCGGAGGCTGCAGTTGAACGATATGATGTCAGCGTGCCATGAATATTCATGAGGGCACGCTGACTCAACCGTAACTCTTACACTGACCGAGTATGAAAGCAGGGGGCATGTCCGACTGTCGAGCAGTCTAAATGTCCACGCCCCTGCAAGTGTAGTAAAAGCAAAATGTCAACACACAAGAGCGAGGTCGGTCAAATGTACTTGCACCCAACACCACACTCCCTGACACTGTAAACCCCCATCACAGTTATAAAAAGTAAAATATTTATTTATTTATTTTTAAATCCACAATATAGCTGTCCGCATTTGCACGTGTGTGTGCGGGTGTGCCCATTACTTAGCTACAGTTAGCAATTCCGACATGGAAGAGCATAAGAAAGAATGTTTATGCATATAGCACCAAATTGCTATAGCGTAATGGTAGAGCATATGCACAAAGAAGAGGCATTCATGGTTCGAGTCCCACCACTCCCCTTCTTATTTATGTTTTAAATCAGTATTTGAAATAATACCAGACATATATGATTAAAATTTTATTAAAAGCAGTGAAATGGCCAATGTATCAGTGAACAAAATATATATTTTAAAGGATCCAGATATATAATAGTCTGCCATTAAGCAACGCTTTACCCAGCTAAACAGAGGTGCCCATAGTTTAATAGCGCTTTACCCAGCTAAACAGAGGAGCCCATAATTTAATAGAGCTTTACCTAGCTAAACAGAGGTGCCCATAGTTTAATAGCACTTTACCCAGCTAAACAGAGGTGCCCATAGTTTAATAGCGCTTTACCCAGTGCAATGTGTTTGTGCGGATGTGCGCACCACGCCAACCAGGGCACCGGGGAGCAACATAGAGCTAAGTTGCTTTAACGCAGCCACACCCCCTAGCCTGTCTAGACAGTATTAAAATAAAAGAGTGACAAGGTTCAAACCCAGGGCATCATAATCAAAGTACAGAACCACTAAGCCATGACAGCTTAGGAGAAACAGCCACTATTAGCATACATATACTTAGAAATGGTAGATTAACCATTACTAAGCAGGTCTGCAGTCAGTTTAGAATTCTAAAAAATGGCCATTCACAAAAAAGTGTGGGAAATGCGGCATATTTAAGCCCCATAGGCGGGAATACTCGCCATAACTGATTGTAGCTCACATTTGCAGTCAGAATGGCAGGTACAGGTGAGGGTTCACGCTTCCGAGCGCAGTGTTGGTGCATCAAGGAGTAGAAATACATGGTTTGGCTCCTTGTAAACCGTCATGAGTCCAGAATCCTGCAGGGCCAGTTCCAAGGGACGGAATACAAGGCTGAGGCTTGGATCCGGTTAGCTCATGACCTCACCAGTGTCACAGGCATTCCTCGCACCGGTGAGCAGGTCCGTCACCACCATGCAGACCTGAAGAGATGGAAGCAGGACCGCTTGAACCAATGGATCCAGGAGGCCCGTGGGATGCAGGATGCCCCATAACTGAGTATGTAGCCATGGAATGCAGTATGTAAGAATTGATAATTGAGTTTGTATAATGGATAGGTATGTCTGAATATCCCTTCATTTACTTCACAGCTGCAGGTGACCGTGCTGCGAATCAGCAAGCCTATGCTGATAAGCTGCAAAGGCTGCGCCACCATGCAGGTTAGTGATTATTGTGCATGTTTTGTTATATAAAATAGGAGAAAGAGCATGAAATAAAGTGTTGTAGTACAATAATACAGCCATAAAATGGCCTGAATAAGTCATCTGCATGTACTGTTATACGAAAATTCATAGAGCTAGAAAAAGAGCGTAGTAACCCATTAAGAAAGGTAACATATGTCTGGAATAAAATCTCTGCAGGTACTGTCATATAACATAAGTGACTAAGCCTGAAAAAGTGTGTTCTAACCCATTAATAAAGGTCTAATCTGTCTTGAATATGTCTGCCATATGCACTGTTATAACAAATAAAGGAGTGAGCCTGTAGAAAAGTGTGTAATGTCAGTAATAAAGGTTTAAAACCTGGAGAGTGTGTGTGTGTGTGTCACTTAGTTTGAAATGTTGTTGTACCCTTGCTTTATACAAATAGTACTGTGTTATAAAGTGCTGGAAACCCAGAGTTCTGCAGTCCCATCTAAAGTTGGTGATGGAAGTGCTAGTAGCTGTGAAGAATATATACAGTCCTCAACAGTCATTTACTGGCTGGCATGCATAAGTAAATCTGGCACACGAGTAGCATGCTAATATGTTCCCCAGAAATGTGAGTGTGCTTCAATAAATGCAGGGTTCTGTACAAATTGAAGTGAAAATGTCATGTGAAAACATCCAGATATGTAGATAAAGAAATATAAATGTAACCATGAAATACGTAGCAGTAACATCTGCATCCTGGACAGTTAGTATGTGAGATATAGGTCAAGTATAGATTGAATTAGCCAAACACATTACACAACCTAATGCATGGTGGCAAGTGTAATAATACATGTAGGAAATATACACCTGCAGTCACTAGGAATGTAGTGTAGAGTAAAAGTGTTTATAAGATGTTAACTGAGGTTTTTTTCTACACCCTACTGTTTGTGCATAAACCATGCAATTCCACACCTCAGTGGGTATGTGTAATCTTAAATATTTCTTGGGACATATGTCCTATTGTTTTATAAATATTTGCATTGATGTTGATGCATGTGCCCTGTTCAAACACCATGTTCATGGTGGCCTGCATGCCTGCATGCTGTTGGAATATCCACTGTCGTTCAATATATGCATGTGTTATGGCTGCTGTTCAACTGTTAGAACCTTGGTGTGTTGGGTTAATGGGAATATTACTGCATGCAGTTACAACTAATCTGGAATGCTGTTGTTTATGTTGTAATTAAACACACCTAATCACAGAATGTATGGGAAGGCCGGTCCCAGCGGACCCACCTGTCCCTCCTCAGTTGGCGAGTGCACCTGGCACCAGCAGCTCCGGTGCCCAGCCCAGGCTCCCCTCTTCCATTGGTCCTGTGCCACCTTCGGGTGGAAGCACTGCAGGGGATGGGGCTTGTCCCCACCGTGCAAGCGTGGGCGGTGAAGGGTCACCTGTCACCCTTCGAATGGTCCAGGCTGTGGTGCATAGGGAGATCCAACATTCAGTCGTTGATCCCCTACGCCAGCTTGAGGTGAGAGTGACGCATCTCTTGGGTGAGCCTGCCCATCCTACTCAGCCCCCAGCACAGCCACCCTTGGGGCTGTGAAGGTGCAGTGGTGACTGCCCATGGGTGGGGATCTCAGTTCCACTGTTACCATCTGTGGGCTCATAGGCTTGCGATTTCCAAACAACCTTCCCGATCAGTTGTGTTCACCCACCCCATGTGTCAAATTCCGCCCCTGTATGCATCTTGTTTGTCTTGTCTCTTTACCTCCCCAGCCTACCTCCCCAAATATACCTACATTCCCTACCTCACATTCCACTCTCACCTGAAAAAAAAATAAAACAAAAGGGCAATCTGTTCCCACAAAAAAATTACGCCCCATACATAGCTGCCCATTTCACACACGTCCGCTGGACATGTAAACTGATAATTATAATTGGCAGTACAACATACTCTGTTGTCCTCACCCCTCTCTCAGGGATGGAAGGTTGCACATTTCACACCAAATTATGAACATATGCACAGCTGTTGCTGGTAAAGAAATGGGCAGCTATGGGCCTTCCCTACACCCTTCCTGCACATCCGAGCTGGTTTCCCTACTGTCTTTACCTCTTTGTGCCCCCTTTTTCACCACTTTCCTATCTCCCCATTTTCTTTTTTTTTCAAAGATATTAGCATGGGGGTTAGCGAGAGTAAGCACTTTTAAGCAGTAGTTAGCGGGGGTGCACAAGTGTGAGCTTGTGTGCGCTTAGCTAAGCATCACTAAGCATCACGCAAACCCGAGCAAACCCGCTTACAACTGCTTAAAAGTGCCTTAGTCACTCTGTATGACAGGGCCCTTGTATTGCTCAGCAGCAAAATAAAATACACCTGTCAGTCTCTAACCCCAGACCTTGGGCTCACCAGTCTGCATGAAGCACCACTACACCACAGCAGCTATACAATAACTTGGTGCTGAAAAAAATATATCATGCATTACAATGAGTGAATGTAAAGGGAGAATAGGAATGGCATAACACAAATCATGTTCTGTGGCCCTTAACCAGCAAGTGTTGTGGAATTGCATGACATGACTGTGAAAAGAGAACCAGCCATGCTAGTAGGGAATAATGTTACAGTAGCACCTTACAAACCCCACACAGTATCAGAGCAGGATAAACACTGGTATATTTGAATAGGTCAGAGGCCAGACCTCCCAACTGTGACTGGTTTACAGGGATGTCCTTGATTTGCAAACAAATGTTAGCTGTGCCCCTGAGACTCCCTGTGAAGTGTAATAATAGTAAGCAGAAAGGTGGGTAATCCCACTTAATGATAAATGTCAATAAGCGAGAGTAGACACTGCTTGCATGTCAGAAAAGGTGTAGTAATACATATGCTCAGAATCCCCCAAAGTCGCAACTGCAAAATATCTGAAATATATCACAGGTGTATCCCACTGATATGTACCTTTCCCTGAGGCTGTTCAAATATATACCTGAGAATATCTGTGGCCTGGAAGAGTCAGAAACACACAGGCATATCAGCCTGTCTGCTGTTACACACTCTGCGAATAGCTGTAGAATGAATTCCACAAGCATGCCCGTATGTAGGAGTACACCACAGAAATATCAAAGGATGCAGCCATGTACTGCTAGCAACCACCTATGACAATGCCATTGTTCAGGTGCTGAAAAGACTGGTGTGGTGCACAGTCAATGAATACTAGGCTAACCTCTGTCTACCATCTGGATATGTCCACAGGTGGGAGCTACTGAGACAGATTACTAGCCTTTATAGACTTACAGGTACACTGCAACTCTGCATGTTCAGCAAGATAAACATCACCCAATAATAAATAATGCACTCTGCAGTTCTGCACCCCTACCCAAAGGTACTATATACCTGTGTAGTCAGGCACAACCAAGGGTGTAGGTAGGTATACACAGTAGTGAAATATGTCCAGTTGTCCTGAGCAGACTGTGCTAATGTCAACACAAACAAACCACAAACTGTTCAGAAGTGAGTAACGTACTAATGACAGTATAGCAGTTCACAAACAGTGCGTGTGCCTGATATTCATAATTGGTAGTACAACATACTTACTCCTCACCCCTCTCTCAGGGGTGAAAGGTTTCAAATACCCCTCCTAATGTATTGTATATGCACAGCTGTTGCTGGTAAAGAAATGGGCAGCTATGGACCTTCTCCACACCCATCCTGTACATCCCGAGCTGGTTTCCCTACTGTCTTCCCCTCTTTGTTCATAGGTTCATAGGTTTATACTAGGCTATCTGCCCTAAGGCCTAGCCCAATTTTTTGTGGCTTACGCCACCCCTTATATGAAAAAATACTGTGCCCATTAGTTTGTTGTGCCTCTGTCCAGCAGTGACACAGAGATGATTCCTGGGATAAACCTACGATCTCCCATCCACAGGTCAAGATTTCTCTTGAAAAGAGCCAGCAGTGCCCTCATGAAGGGGAAAATTTCCAGCTACTTTTGTGAAACTCCCCTTTCCCGCACGCCCCTTTAACCGAATGAGTGGTTTCTCCCTAGTGGTTTGGATTTATGGGTGGAGCTATCCAAAACCCTTACATGGCCGTATGTCAAAAGGGACCCATGTCACTGGGGTATGCAACTAATAGAGCTGGTTTCTTCCCAAACTCAGCATTACGTTAGTCCTTATTTGGTTTAGGAAACTTTGTCTCCCAAATTTCTGCAGATGTGGGTATAATCCTTCATATTTGTTGACTTGACTTGGCTGGAAAAAGTACAAAGGAACAATGACCTCCTAGACTGGGATTGAACCTTCGACAGGTGGCAATAGCGTCCACTTTTCACTTTATGTCAAAGAACCTTACCTTCCCATCCCATCTCTTTGCAGTGGGTTGCCACCATTGGTGTTAGGTAACCTTTTAAGGGTATCTATATTTAAAAGGGAAACCCGCCTGGTCTCCAGGGATCTGTTTGTGAGTTCCCTCTAAATTTCCAGTCACTTTCAAAGAAAAGCTTTGGCCTTAAATTTAGCCAATTTAAAGCCTTTGCAAGGTCCAATAGGCTGTTTGGATGCCCTTTCATCAATTCCTTGGTACTTTGTAAGAATAAGTTCAAAGGCATGACCCCTGTTAAGAACGGTGGCAAAGTTGCAACAGCCAACTTGTAGACTTTATGATTCCAGCTTTGAGACAGATTGGTTTTTTTGGAAATTACCAGTAGTGACCTTGAGAAACCCAAAACCCCCTTGGCAGTTGTGTAAAAGGCCCGAGTTAAACAGCTGCCTTTATTTGGTTAATTTCCTTTAGTGCAAACGAATATCGTCCTGAGTGAAACTAACAAGCGCTGTACACTGCATTGAGATGTAACTGTCATAAAACTGGGATAGTTATTCTCCTTTAGAAAGAAATCACTGCCTGTCTGCCAGATGTTGGCAATGTTGGGGCAGTGATTTTTTACCCTTTGGAATTTGGGGGCAATCGGTTTTCCTTTTTAACATAGCTAACCCTTAGATTATAACCATATAATATTTCTAAAAATAATTTGATATAACCCCTTATAAAAAGTAGAATTCCTATTTTAATTTTATACAATATCTAAAATTAATGGGAAGAAAAAAGGGTTAAGTGACAATATATAATGGTTAAAAATGGTGGAGTTGATTCAATGATTGATATAACAGCTTGCTTAAAAAATATCTTAACAACTTAAAAGGAAAACCAAAATTTAAACAACTGCTAAAGTCCTTAGTCATTGAACAGCCTTGAGAGCAGCAAAAAAAAACAACCTTAATAAACCACACCTTGACTACCAGTCTGATGAATAAAAAAGATTACAATAATTGTGAAAAAATTCAGATTACAAAGTGAATTAAAGGGAAAATAGGAAAGCCATGGAAAACAGAATAAATACTGTTGTATGAATTTTTTTGAAAAAGTACATATATGTTTAGTGTTGCATTGGGGGTGTGATAAACCCCCAAAATGAGAAGAGTGAGGGCAAAAGTATTTCAGACAAATGCAACCCGGGACAACCCCCTTTGAATGAAAATTTCCCAAACCTTCTACTGGCAAATGTCCCCCCAAAAAGTGGCCCCATTTGCCTAAAGGGCGCCCATAACCATATTTTTTAAGAGTGTTAAATACATAAATAATTAAAATATAATTAAAATTTTTAAATTGGTGGGGTTGTTGTTTGTGTAAAAATATATTAAATAAAAAAAAAAAAAAAAAATTAAAAAGGGAAACATAAAAAAAAAAAAAAAAAAAAAAAAAAAATAAAATAAAGGGGTAAATAAAGGTATTAAAGATATTTTTGAATTAAAAGATTTTAAAATACATATTAATATATATTAATTTTATTTA